>NW_027175217.1:300000-452500 GCF_028021215.1 Eschrichtius robustus | reverse complement strand
TAGGGTTAGGGTTAGGGTTAGGGTACGGCTTAGGGTACGGGTTCGGGTACGGGTTCGTGTACGGCGTAGCGTATGGGTTAGGGTTAGGGTTAGGGTTAGTTTGAAGGTTAGGGCTCGGTTTAGGGTACGGGTTAGGATTAGGGTTCGTGTTAGGTTTAGGGTAGGGGTTAGGGTTAGGGTACGCGTTAGGGGTAGGGTAGTTATTAAACCTATCCCACTCCCTAGATACCCCTTAGCACGTCAAGGAATATTATTTGGGGGTCCAGCCATGGAGAAGAGTTTAGACAGTAGGAGAAGATAAGGAACACACCCATTATCCTGAAATCACATTAGGATTCTCTTTTTAACCTGTTCCTTAATACACTAGTGCTTAGGAAAACTATTGGAGGCAGAAGCAGTCAAGGATAGCTTAGGGTTAGGTTTAGGGTTAGGGTTATGGTTAGGGTTAGGTATGGCTTAGGGTACGGGTTCGGGTACGGGTTCGGGTATGGCGTAGGGTATGGGTTAGGGTTAGCGTTAGGGTTAGTTTGAGGGTTAGGGCTCGGTTTAGGTTACGGGTTAGGATTAGGGTACGTCTTAGGGTTAGGGTAGAGGTTAGGGTTAGGGTACGCGTTAGGGTTAGGGTAGTTATTAAACCTATCCCACTCTCTAGATAACCCTTAGCACGTCAAGGAATATTATTTGGGGGTCCAGCCATGGAGAAGAGTTTAGACACTAGGAGAAGATAAGGAACACACCCATTATCAAGAAATCACATTAGGATTCTCCTTTTAACCTGTTCCTTAAAACACTAGTGCTTAGGAAATCTATTGGAGGCAGAAGCAGTAAAGGGTAGCTTAGGGTTAGGGTTAGGGTTAGGGTTAGGGTTAGCTTTAGGGTACGGCTTAGGTTACGGGTTCGGGTACGGGTTCGGGTACGGCGTAGGGTATGGGTTAGGGTTAGGGTTAGGGTTAGTTTGAGGGTTAGGGCTCGGTTTAGGGTACGGGTTAGGATTAGGGTACGTGTTAGGGTTAGGGTACGCGTTAGGGATAGGGTAGTTATTAAACCTATCCCACTCTCTAGATACCCCTTAGCACGTCAAGGAATATTATTTGGGTGTCCAGCCATGGAGAAGAGTTTAGACACTAGGAGAAGATAAGGAACACACTTATTATCAAGAAATCACATTAGGATTCTCTTTTTAACCTGTTCCTTAAAACACTAGTGCTTAGGAAATCTATTGGAGGCAGAAGCAGTCAAGGGTAGCTTAGGGTTAGGGTTAGGTTTAGGGTTAGGGTTAGGGTTAGGGTACGGCTTAGGGTACGGTTTCGGGTACCGGTTCGTGTACGGCGTAGGGTATGGGTTAGGTTTAGGGTTAGTTTGAAGGTTAGGGCTCGGTTTAGGGTACGGGTTAGGATTAGGGTACGTGTTAGGGTTAGGGTAGGGGTTAGGGTTAGGGTATGCGTTAGGGTTAGGGTAGTTATTAAACCTATCCCACTCTCTAGATACCCCTTAGCACGTCAAGGAATATTATTTGGGGGTCCAGCCATGGAGAAGAGTTTAGACACTAGGAGAAGATAAGGAATACACCCATTATCAAGAAATCACATTAGGATTCTCTTTTTAACCTGTTCCTTAAAACACTAGTGCTTAGAAAATCTATTGGAGGCAGAAGCAGTCAAGGGTAGCTTAGGGTTAGGGTTAGGGTTAGCGTACGGCTTAGGGTACGGGTTTGGGTACGGGTTCGGGTACGGGTTCGGGTACGGCGTAGGGTATGGGTTAGGTTTAGGGTTAGGGTTAGTTTGAGGGTTAGGGCTCGGTTTAGGTTACGTGTTAGGATTAGGGTACGTGTTAGGGTTAGGGTAGGGGTTAGGGTTAGGGTACGCGTTAGGGTCAGGGTAGTTATTAAACATATCCCACTCTCTAGATACCCCTTAGCACGTCAAGGAATATTATTTGGGGGTCCAGCCATGGAGAAGAGTTTAGACACTAGGAGAAGATAAGGAACACACCCATTATCAAGAAATCACATTAGGATTCTCTTTTTAACCTGTTCCTTAAAACACTAGTGCTTAGGAAATCTATTGGAGGCAGAAGCAGTCAAGGGTAGCTTAGGGTTAGGGTTAGGGTTAGGGTACGGCTTAGGGTACGGGTTCGGGTACGGGTTCGGTTACGGGTTCGGGTACGGCGTAGGGTATGGGTTAGGTTTAGGGTTAGGGTTAGTTTGAGGGTTAGGGCTCGGTTTAGGTTACGGGTTAGGATTAGGGTACGTGTTAGGGTTAGGGTAGGGGTTAGGGTTAGGGTACGCGTTAGGGTTAGGGTAGTTATTAAACCTATCCCACTCTCTAGATACCCCTTAGCACGTCAAGGAATATTATTTGGGGGTCCAGCCATGGAGAAGAGTTTAGACACTAGGAGAAGATAAGGAACACACCCATTATCAATAAATCACATTAGGATTCTCTTTTTAACCTGTTCCTTAAAACACTAGTGCTTAGGAAATCTATTGGAGGCAGAAGCAGTCAAGGGTAGCTTAGGGTTAGGGTTTGGGTTAGGGTACGGCTTAGGGTACGGGTTAGGGTTAGGGTACGTGTTAGGGTTAGGGTAGGGGTTAGGGTTAGGGTACGCGTTAGGGTTAGGGTAGTTATTAAACCTATCCCACTCTCTAGATACCCCTTAGCACGTCAAGGAATATTATTTGGGGGTCCAGCCATGGAGAAGAGTTTAGACACTAGGAAAAGATAAGGAACACACCCATTATCAAGAAATCACATTAGGATTCTCTTTTTAACCTGTTCCTTAAAACACTAGTGCTTAGGAAATCTATTGGAGGCAGAAGCAGTCAAGGGTAGCTTAGGGTTAGGGTTAGGGTTAGGGTACGGCTTAGGGTACGGGTTCGGGTACGGGTTCGGGTACGGGTTCGGGTATGGCGTAGGGTATGGGTTAGGTTTAGGGTTAGGGTTAGTTTGAGGGTTAGGGCTCGGTTTAGGGTACGGGTTAGGATTAGGGTACGTGTTAGGGTTAGGGTAGGGGTTAGGGTTAGGGTACGCGTTAGGGTTAGGGTAGTTATTAAACCTATCCCACTCTCTAGATACTCCTTAGCACGTCAAGGAATATTATTTGGGGGTCCAGCCATGGAGAAGAGTTTAGACACTAGGAGAAGATAAGGAACACACCCATTATCAATAAATCACATTAGGATTCTCTTTTTAACCTGTTCCTTAAAACACTAGTGCTTAGGAAATCTATTGGAGGCAGAAGCAGTCAAGGGTAGCTTAGGGTTAGGGTTAGGGTTAGGGTTAGGGTACGGCTTAGGGTTAGGGTTAGGGTTAGGGTACGGCTTAGGGTACGGGTTCGGGTACGGGTTCGTGTACGGCGTAGCGTATGGGTTAGGGTTAGGGTTAGGGTTAGTTTGAAGGTTAGGGCTCGGTTTAGGGTACGGGTTAGGATTAGGGTTCGTGTTAGGGTTAGGGTAGGGGTTAGGGTTAGGGTACGCGTTAGGGTTAGGGTAGTTATTAAACCTATCCCACTCTCTAGATACCCCTTAGCACGTCAAGGAATATTATTTTGGGGTCCAGCCATGGAGAAGAGTTTAGACACTAGGAGAAGATAAGGAACACACCCATTATCAAGAAATCACATTAGGATTCTCTTTTTAACCTGTTCCTTAAAACACTAGTGCTTAGGAAATCTATTGGAGGCAGAAGCAGTCAAGGGTAGCTTAGGGTTAGGGTTAGGGTTAGGGTACGGCTTAGGGTACGGGTTCGGGTACGGGTTCGGGTTAGGGTTAGGGTTAGGGTTAGGGTTAGGGTTAGGGTTAGTTTGAAGGTTAGGGCTCGGTTTAGGGTACGGGTTAGGATTAGGGTTCGTGTTAGGGTTAGGGTAGGGGTTAGGGTTAGGGTACGCGTTAGGTTTAGGGTAGTTATTAAACCTATCCCACTCCCTAGATACCCCTTAGCACGTCAAGGAATATTATTTGGGGGTCCAGCCATGGAGAAGAATTTAGACAGTAGGAGAAGATAAGGAACACACCCATTATCCTGAAATCACATTAGGATTCTCTTTTTAACCTGTTCCTTAATACACTAGTGCTTAGGAAATCTATTGGAGGCAGAAGCAGTCAAGGGTAGCTTAGGGTTAGGGTTAGGGTTAGGGTACGGCTTAGGGTACGGGTTCGGGTACGGGTTCGTGTACGGCGTAGGGTATGGGTTAGGGTTAGGGTTAGGGTTAGTTTGAAGGTTAGGGCTCGGTTTAGGGTACGGGTTAGGATTAGGGTTCGTGTTAGGGTTAGGGTAGGGGTTAGGGTTAGGGTACGCGTTAGGGTTAGGGTAGTTATTAAACCTATCCCACTCTCTAGATACCCCTTAGCACGTCAAGGAATATTATTTTGGGGTCCAGCCATGGAGAAGAGTTTAGACACTAGGAGAAGATAAGGAACACACCCATTATCCTGAAATCACATTAGGATTCTCTTTTTAACCTGTTCCTTAATACACTAGTGCTTAGGAAATCTATTGGAGGCAGAAGCAGTCAAGGGTAGCTTAGGGTTAGGGTTAGGGTTAGGGTACGGCTTAGGGTACGGGTTCGGGTACGGGTTCGGTTACGGGTTCGGGTACGGCGTAGGGTATGTGTTAGGTTTAGGGTTAGGGTTAGTTTGAGGGTTAGGGCTCGGTTTAGGTTACGGGTTAGGATTAGGGTACGTGTTAGGTTTAGGGTAGGGGTTAGGTTTAGGGTACGCGTTAGGGTTAGGGTAGTTATTAAACCTATCCCACTCTCTAGATACCCCTTAGCACGTCAAGGAATATTATTTGGGGGTCCAGTCATGGAGAAGAGTTTAGACACTAGGAGAAGATAAGGAACACACCCATTATCAATAAATCACATTAGGATTCTCTTTTTAACCTGTTCCTTAAAACACTATTGCTTAGGAAATCTATTGGAGGCAGAAGCAGTCAAGGGTAGCTTAGGGTTAGGGTTTGGGTTAGGGTACGGCTTAGGGTACGGGTTCGGGTACGGGTTCGGGTTAGGGTTAGGGTTAGGGTTAGGGTTAGGGTTAGGGTTAGTTTGAAGGTTAGGGCTCGGTTTAGGGTACGGGTTAGGATTAGGGTTCGTGTTAGGGTTAGGGTAGGGGTTAGGGTTAGGGTACGCGTTAGGTTTAGGGTAGTTATTAAACCTATCCCACTCCCTAGATACCCCTTAGCACGTCAAGGAATATTATTTGGGGGTCCAGCCATGGAGAAGAATTTAGACAGTAGGAGAAGATAAGGAACACACCCATTATCCTGAAATCACATTAGGATTCTCTTTTTAACCTGTTCCTTAATACACTAGTGCTTAGGAAATCTATTGGAGGCAGAAGCAGTCAAGGGTAGCTTAGGGTTAGGGTTAGGGTTAGGGTACGGCTTAGGGTACGGGTTCGGGTACGGGTTCGTGTACGGCGTAGGGTATGGGTTAGGGTTAGGGTTAGGGTTAGTTTGAAGGTTAGGGCTCGGTTTAGGGTACGGGTTAGGATTAGGGTTCGTGTTAGGGTTAGGGTAGGGGTTAGGGTTATGGTACGCGTTAGGGTTAGGGTAGTTATTAAACCTATCCCACTCTCTAGATACCCCTTAGCACGTCAAGGAATATTATTTTGGGGTCCTGCCATGGAGAAGAGTTTAGACACTAGGAGAAGATAAGGAACACACCCATTATCCTGAAATCACATTAGGATTCTCTTTTTAACCTGTTCCTTAATACACTAGTGCTTAGGAAATCTATTGGAGGCAGAAGCAGTCAAGGGTAGCTTAGGGTTAGGGTTAGGGTTAGGGTACGGCTTAGGGTACGGGTTCGGGTACGGGTTCGTGTACGGCGTAGGGTGTGGGTTAGGGTTAGGGTTAGGGTTAGTTTGAAGGTTAGGGCTCGGTTTAGGGTACGGGTTAGGATTAGGGTTCGTGTTAGGGTTAGGGTAGGGGTTAGGGTTAGGGTACGCGTTAGGGTTAGGGTAGTTATTAAACCTATCCCACTCTCTAGATACCCCTTAGCACGTCAAGGAATATTATTTTGGGGTCCAGCCATGGAGAAGAGTTTAGACACTAGGAGAAGATAAGGAACACACCCATTATCAAGAAATCACATTAGGATTCTCTTTTTAACCTGTTCCTTAAAACACTAGTGCTTAGGAAATCTATTGGAGGCAGAAGCAGTCAAGGGTAGCTTAGGGTTAGTGTTAGGGTTAGGGCTAGGGTTAGGACACGGCTTAGGGTACGGGTTCGGGTACGGGTTCGTGTACGGCGTAGTGTATGGGTTTGGGTTAGGTTTAGGGTTAGTTTGAAGGTTAGGGCTCGGTTTAGGGTACGGGTTAGGATAAGGGTTCGTGTTAGGGTTAGGGTAGGGGTTAGGGTTAGGGTACGCGTTAGGTTTAGCGTAGTTATTAAACCTATCCCACTCTCTAGATACCCCTTAGCACGTCAAGGAATATTATTTGGGGGTCCAGCCATGGAGAAGAGTTTAGACACTAGGAGAAGATAAGGAACACACCCATTATCCTGAAATCACATTAGGATTCTCTTTTTAACCTGTTCCTTAAAACACTAGTGCTTACGAAATCTATTGGAGGCAGAAGCAGTCAAGGGTAGCTTAGGGTTAGGGTTACGGTTAGGGTTAGGGTTAGGGTATGGCTTAGGGTACGGGTTCGGGTACGGGTTCGGGTACGGCGTAGGGTATGGGTTAGGGTTAGGGTTAGGGTTAGTTTGAGGGTTAGGGCTCGGTTTAGGGTACGGGTTAGGATTAGGGTACGTGTTAGGGTTAGGGTAGGGGTTAGGTTTAGGGTACGCGTTAGGGTTAGGGTAGTTATTAAACCTATCCCACTCTCTAGATACCCCTTAGCACGTCAAGGAATATTATTTGGGTGTCCAGCCATGGAGAAGAGTTTAGACACTAGGAGAAGATAAGGAACACACCCATTATCAAGAAATCACATTAGGATTCTCTTTTTAACCTGTTCCTTAAAACACTAGTGCTTAGGAAATCTATTGGAGGCAGAAGCAGTCAAGGGTAGCTTAGGGTTAGGGTTAGGGTTAGGGTTAGGGTACGGCTTAGGGTACAGGTTCGGGTACGGGTTCGGGTACGGCGTAGGGTATGGGTTAGGGTTAGGGTTAGGGTTAGTTTGAGGGTTAGGGCTCGGTTTAGGGTACGGGTTAGGATTAGGGTACGTGTTAGGGTTAGGGTACGCGTTACGGTTAGGGTAGTTATTAAACCTATCCCACTCTCTAGTTACCCCTTAGCACGTCAAGGAATATTATTTGGGTGTCCAGCCATGGAGAAGAGTTTAGACACTAGGAGAAGATAAGGAACACACCCATTATCAAGAAATCACATTAGGATTCTCTTTTTAACCTGTTCCTTAAAACACTAGTGCTTAGGAAATCTATTGGAGGCAGAAGCAGTCAAGGGTAGCTTAAGGTTAGGGTTAGGTTTAGGGTTAGGGTTAGTGTTAGGGTACGGCTTAGGGTACGGTTTCGGGTACGGGTTCGTGTACGGCGTAGGGTATGGGTTAGGGTTAGGGTTAGTTTGAAGGTTAGGGCTCGGTTTAGGGTACGGGTTAGGATTAGGGTACGTGTTAGGGTTAGGGTAGGGGTTAGGGTTAGGGTACGCGTTAGGGTTAGGGTAGTTATTAAACCTATCCCACTCTCTAGATACCCCTTAGCACGTCAAGGAATATTATTTGGGGGTCCAGCCATGGAGAAGAGTTTAGACACTAGGAGAAGATAAGGAACACACCCATTATCAAGAAATCACATTAGGATTCTCTTTTTAACCTGTTCCTTAAAACACTAGTGCTTAGGAAATCTATTGGAGGCAGAAGCAGTCAAGGGTAGCTTAGGGTTAGGGTTAGGGTTAGGGTACGGCTTAGGGTACGGGTTCGGGTACGGGTTCGGGTTAGGGTTAGGGTTAGGGTTAGGGTTAGGGTTAGGGTTAGTTTGAAGGTTAGGGCTCGGTTTAGGGTACGGGTTAGGATTAGGGTTCGTGTTAGGGTTAGGGTAGGGGTTAGGGTTAGGGTACGCGTTAGGTTTAGGGTAGTTATTAAACCTATCCCACTCCCTAGATACCCCTTAGCACGTCAAGGAATATTATTTGGGGGTCCAGCCATGGAGAAGAATTTAGACAGTAGGAGAAGATAAGGAACACACCCATTATCCTGAAATCACATTAGGATTCTCTTTTTAACCTGTTCCTTAATACACTAGTGCTTAGGAAATCTATTGGAGGCAGAAGCAGTCAAGGGTAGCTTAGGGTTAGGGTTAGGGTTAGGGTACGGCTTAGGGTACGGGTTCGGGTACGGGTTCGTGTACGGCGTAGGGTATGGGTTAGGGTTAGGGTTAGGGTTAGTTTGAAGGTTAGGGCTCGGTTTAGGGTACGGGTTAGGATTAGGGTTCGTGTTAGGGTTAGGGTAGGGGTTAGGGTTAGGGTACGCGTTAGGGTTAGGGTAGTTATTAAACCTATCCCACTCTCTAGATACCCCTTAGCACGTCAAGGAATATTATTTTGGGGTCCAGCCATGGAGAAGAGTTTAGACACTAGGAGAAGATAAGGAACACACCCATTATCCTGAAATCACATTAGGATTCTCTTTTTAACCTGTTCCTTAATACACTAGTGCTTAGGAAATCTATTGGAGGCAGAAGCAGTCAAGGGTAGCTTAGGGTTAGGGTTAGGGTTAGGGTACGGCTTAGGGTACGGGTTCGGGTACGGGTTCGGTTACGGGTTCGGGTACGGCGTAGGGTATGTGTTAGGTTTAGGGTTAGGGTTAGTTTGAGGGTTAGGGCTCGGTTTAGGTTACGGGTTAGGATTAGGGTACGTGTTAGGTTTAGGGTAGGGGTTAGGTTTACGGTACGCGTTAGGGTTAGGGTAGTTATTAAACCTATCCCACTCTCTAGATACCCCTTAGCACGTCAAGGAATATTATTTGGGGGTCCAGCCATGGAGAAGAGTTTAGACACTAGGAGAAGATAAGGAACACACCCATTATCAATAAATCACATTAGGATTCTCTTTTTAACCTGTTCCTTAAAACACTATTGCTTAGGAAATCTATTGGAGGCAGAAGCAGTCAAGGGTAGCTTAGGGTTAGGGTTTGGGTTAGGGTACGGCTTAGGGTACGGGTTCGGGTACGGGTTCGGGTTAGGGTTAGGGTTAGGGTTAGGCTTAGGGTTAGGGTTAGTTTGAAGGTTAGGGCTCGGTTTAGGGTACGGGTTAGGATTAGGGTTCGTGTTAGGGTTAGGGTAGGGGTTAGGGTTAGGGTACGCGTTAGGTTTAGGGTAGTTATTAAACCTATCCCACTCCCTAGATACCCCTTAGCACGTCAAGGAATATTATTTGGGGGTCCAGCCATGGAGAAGAATTTAGACAGTAGGAGAAGATAAGGAACACACCCATTATCCTGAAATCACATTAGGATTCTCTTTTTAACCTGTTCCTTAATACACTAGTGCTTAGGAAATCTATTGGAGGCAGAAGCAGTCAAGGGTAGCTTAGGGTTAGGGTTAGGGTTAGGGTACGGCTTAGGGTACGGGTTCGGGTACGGGTTCGTGTACGGCGTAGGGTATGGGTTAGGGTTAGGGTTAGGGTTAGTTTGAAGGTTAGGGCTCGGTTTAGGGTACGGGTTAGGATTAGGGTTCGTGTTAGGGTTAGGGTAGGGGTTAGGTTTAGGGTACGCGTTAGGGTTAGGGTAGTTATTAAACCTATCCCACTCTCTAGATACCCCTTAGCACGTCAAGGAATATTATTTTGGGGTCCAGCCATGGAGAAGAGTTTAGACACTAGGAGAAGATAAGGAACACACCCATTATCAAGAAATCACATTAGGATTCTCTTTTTAACCTGTTCCTTAAAACACTAGTGCTTAGGAAATCTATTGGAGGCAGAAGCAGTCAAGGGTAGCTTAGGGTTAGTGTTAGGGTTAGGGCTAGGGTTAGGACACGGCTTAGGGTACGGGTTCGGGTACGGGTTCGTGTACGGCGTAGTGTATGGGTTTGGGTTAGGGTTAGGGTTAGTTTGAAGGTTAGGGCTCGGTTTAGGGTACGGGTTAGGATAAGGGTTCGTGTTAGGGTTAGGGTAGGGGTTAGGGTTAGGGTACGCGTTAGGTTTAGCGTAGTTATTAAACCTATCCCACTCTCTAGATACCCCTTAGCACGTCAAGGAATATTATTTGGGGGTCCAGCCATGGAGAAGAGTTTAGACACTAGGAGAAGATAAGGAACACACCCATTATCCTGAAATCACATTAGGATTCTCTTTTTAACCTGTTCCTTAAAACACTAGTGCTTACGAAATCTATTGGAGGCAGAAGCAGTCAAGGGTAGCTTAGGGTTAGGGTTACGGTTAGGGTTAGGGTTAGGGTATGGCTTAGGGTACGGGTTCGGGTACGGGTTCGGGTACGGCGTAGGGTATGGGTTAGGGTTAGGGTTAGGGTTAGTTTGAGGGTTAGGGCTCGGTTTAGGGTACGGGTTAGGATTAGGGTACGTGTTAGGGTTAGGGTAGGGGTTAGGTTTAGGGTACGCGTTAGGGTTAGGGTAGTTATTAAACCTATCCCACTCTCTAGATACCCCTTAGCACGTCAAGGAATATTATTTGGGGGTCCAGCCATGGAGAAGAGTTTAGACACTAGGAGAAAATAAGGAACACACCCATTATCAAGAAATCACATTAGGATTCTCTTTTTAACCTGTTCCTTAAAACACTAGTGCTTAGGAAATCTATTGGAGGCAGAAGCAGTCAAGGGTAGCTTAGGGTTAGGGTTAGGGTTAGGGTTAGCTTTAGGGTACGGCTTAGGGTACGGGTTCGGGTACGGGTTCGTGTACGGCGTAGGGTATGGGTTAGGGTTAGGGTTAGGGTTAGTTTGAAGGTTAGGGCTCGGTTTAGGGTACGGGTTAGGATTAGGGTTCGTGTTAGGGTTAGGGTACGCGTTAGGGTTAGGGTACGCGTTAGGGTTAGGGTAGTTATTAAACCTATCCCACTCCCTAGATACCCCTTAGCACGTCAAGGAATATTATTTGGGGGTCCAGCCATGGAGAAGAGTTTAGACAGTAGGAGAAGATAAGGAACACACCCATTATCCTGAAATCACATTAGGATTCTCTTTTTAACCTGTTCCTTAATACACTAGTGCTTAGGAAATCTATTGGAGGCAGAAGCAGTCAAGGGTAGCTTAGGGTTAGGGTTAGGTTTAGGTTTAGGGTTAGGGTTACGGTTAGGGTTAGGGTACGGCTTAGTGTACGGGTTCGGGTACGGGTTCGGGTATGGCGTAGGGTATGGGTTAGGGTTAGGGTTAGGGTTAGTTTGAGGGTTAGGGCTCGGTTTAGGTTACGGGTTAGGATTAGGGTACGTCTTAGGGTTAGGGTAGGGGTTAGGGTTAGGGTACGCGTTAGGGTTAGGGTAGTTATTAAACCTATCCCACTCCCTAGATAGCCCTTAGCACGTCAAGGAATATTATTTGGGGGTCCAGCCATGGAGAAGAGTTTAGACACTAGGAGAAGATGAGGAACACACCCATTATCAAGAAATCACATTAGGATTCTCTTTTTAACCTGTTCCTTAAAACACTAGTGCTTAGGAAATCTATTGGAGTCAGAAGCAGTCAAGGGTAGCTTAGGGTTAGGGTTAGGGTTAGGGTACGGCTTAGGGTACGGGTTCGGGTACGGGTTCGGTTACGGGTTCGGGTACGGCGTAGGGTATGTGTTAGGTTTAGGGTTAGGGTTAGTTTGAGGGTTAGGGCTCGGTTTAGGTTACGGGTTAGGATTAGGGTACGTGTTAGGTTTAGGGTAGGGGTTAGGTTTAGGGTACGCGTTAGGGTTAGGGTAGTTATTAAACCTATCCCACTCTCTAGATACCCCTTAGCACGTCAAGGAATATTATTTGGGGGTCCAGTCATGGAGAAAAGTTTAGACACTAGGAGAAGATAAGGAACACACCCATTATCAATAAATCACATTAGGATTCTCTTTTTAACCTGTTCCTTAAAACACTATTGCTTAGGAAATCTATTGGAGGCAGAAGCAGTCAAGGGTAGCTTAGGGTTAGGGTTTGGGTTAGGGTACGGCTTAGGGTACGGGTTCGGGTACGGGTTCGGGTTAGGGTTAGGGTTAGGGTTAGGGTTAGGGTTAGTTTGAAGGTTAGGGCTCGGTTTAGGGTACGGGTTAGGATTAGGGTTCGTGTTAGGGTTAGGGTAGGGGTTAGGGTTAGGGTACGCGTTAGGTTTAGGGTAGTTATTAAACCTATCCCACTCCCTAGATACCCCTTAGCACGTCAAGGAATATTATTTGGGGGTCCAGCCATGGAGAAGAATTTAGACAGTAGGAGAAGATAAGGAACACACCCATTATCCTGAAATCACATTAGGATTCTCTTTTTAACCTGTTCCTTAATACACTAGTGCTTAGGAAATCTATTGGAGGCAGAAGCAGTCAAGGGTAGCTTAGGGTTAGGGTTAGGGTTAGGGTACGGCTTAGGGTACGGGTTCGGGTACGGGTTCGTGTACGGCGTAGGGTATGGGTTAGGGTTAGGGTTAGGGTTAGTTTGAAGGTTAGGGCTCGGTTTAGGGTACGGGTTAGGATTAGGGTTCGTGTTAGGGTTAGGGTAGGGGTTAGGGTTAGGGTACGCGTTAGGGTTAGGGTAGTTATTAAACCTATCCCACTCTCTAGATACCCCTTAGCACGTCAAGGAATATTATTTTGGGGTCCAGCCATGGAGAAGAGTTTAGACACTAGGAGAAGATAAGGAACACACCCATTATCCTGAAATCACATTAGGATTCTCTTTTTAACCTGTTCCTTAATACACTAGTGCTTAGGAAATCTATTGGAGGCAGAAGCAGTCAAGGGTAGCTTAGGGTTAGGGTTAGGGTTAGGGTACGGCTTAGGGTACGGGTTCGGGTACGGGTTCGTGTACGGCGTAGGGTGTGGGTTAGGGTTAGGGTTAGGGTTAGTTTGAAGGTTAGGGCTCGGTTTAGGGTACGGGTTAGGATTAGGGTTCGTGTTAGGGTTAGGGTAGGGGTTAGGGTTAGGGTACGCGTTAGGGTTAGGGTAGTTATTAAACCTATCCCACTCTCTAGATACCCCTTAGCACGTCAAGGAATATTATTTTGGGGTCCAGCCATGGAGAAGAGTTTAGACACTAGGAGAAGATAAGGAACACACCCATTATCAAGAAATCACATTAGGATTCTCTTTTTAACCTGTTCCTTAAAACACTAGTGCTTAGGAAATCTATTGGAGGCAGAAGCAGTCAAGGGTAGCTTAGGGTTAGTGTTAGGGTTAGGGCTAGGGTTAGGACACGGCTTAGGGTACGGGTTCGGGTACGGGTTCGTGTACGGCGTAGTGTATGGGTTTGGGTTAGGGTTAGGGTTAGTTTGAAGGTTAGGGCTCGGTTTAGGGTACGGGTTAGGATAAGGGTTCGTGTTAGGGTTAGGGTAGGGGTTAGGGTTAGGGTACGCGTTAGGTTTAGCGTAGTTATTAAACCTATCCCACTCTCTAGATACCCCTTAGCACGTCAAGGAATATTATTTGGGGGTCCAGCCATGGAGAAGAGTTTAGACACTAGGAGAAGATAAGGAACACACCCATTATCCTGAAATCACATTAGGATTCTCTTTTTAACCTGTTCCTTAAAACACTAGTGCTTACGAAATCTATTGGAGGCAGAAGCAGTCAAGGGTAGCTTAGGGTTAGGGTTACGGTTAGGGTTAGGGTTAGGGTATGGCTTAGGGTACGGGTTCGGGTACGGCGTAGGGTATGGGTTAGGGTTAGGGTTAGGGTTAGTTTGAGGGTTAGGGCTCGGTTTAGGGTACGGGTTAGGATTAGGGTACGTGTTAGGGTTAGGGTAGGGGTTAGGTTTAGGGTACGCGTTAGGGTTAGGGTAGTTATTAAACCTATCCCACTCTCTAGATACCCCTTAGCACGTCAAGGAATATTATTTGGGTGTCCAGCCATGGAGAAGAGTTTAGACACTAGGAGAAGATAAGGAACACACCCATTATCAAGAAATCACATTAGGATTCTCTTTTTAACCTGTTCCTTAAAACACTAGTGCTTAGGAAATCTATTGGAGGCAGAAGCAGTCAAGGGTAGCTTAGGGTTAGGGTTAGGGTTAGGGTTAGGGTACGGCTTAGGGTACAGGTTCGGGTACGGGTTCGGGTACGGCGTAGGGTATGGGTTAGGGTTAGGGTTAGGGTTAGTTTGAGGGTTAGGGCTCGGTTTAGGGTACGGGTTAGGATTAGGGTACGTGTTAGGGTTAGGGTACGCGTTACGGTTAGGGTAGTTATTAAACCTATCCCACTCTCTAGTTACCCCTTAGCACGTCAAGGAATATTATTTGGGTGTCCAGCCATGGAGAAGAGTTTAGACACTAGGAGAAGATAAGGAACACACCCATTATCAAGAAATCACATTAGGATTCTCTTTTTAACCTGTTCCTTAAAACACTAGTGCTTAGGAAATCTATTGGAGGCAGAAGCAGTCAAGGGTAGCTTAAGGTTAGGGTTAGGTTTAGGGTTAGGGTTAGTGTTAGGGTACGGCTTAGGGTACGGTTTCGGGTACGGGTTCGTGTACGGCGTAGGGTATGGGTTAGGGTTAGGGTTAGTTTGAAGGTTAGGGCTCGGTTTAGGGTACGGGTTAGGATTAGGGTACGTGTTAGGGTTAGGGTAGGGGTTAGGGTTAGGGTACGCGTTAGGGTTAGGGTAGTTATTAAACCTATCCCACTCTCTAGATACCCCTTAGCACGTCAAGGAATATTATTTGGGGGTCCAGCCATGGAGAAGAGTTTAGACACTAGGAGAAGATAAGGAACACACCCATTATCAAGAAATCACATTAGGATTCTCTTTTTAACCTGTTCCTTAAAACACTAGGGCTTAGGAAATCTATTGGAGGCAGAAGCAGTCAAGGGTAGCTTAGGGTTAGGGTTAGGGTTAGGGTACGGCTTAGGGTACGGGTTCGGGTACGGGTTCGGGTTAGGGTTAGGGTTAGGGTTAGGGTTAGGGTTAGGGTTAGTTTGAAGGTTAGGGCTCGGTTTAGGGTACGGGTTAGGATTAGGGTTCGTGTTAGGGTTAGGGTAGGGGTTAGGGTTAGGGTACGCGTTAGGTTTAGGGTAGTTATTAAACCTATCCCACTCCCTAGATACCCCTTAGCACGTCAAGGAATATTATTTGGGGGTCCAGCCATGGAGAAGAATTTAGACAGTAGGAGAAGATAAGGAACACACCCATTATCCTGAAATCACATTAGGATTCTCTTTTTAACCTGTTCCTTAATACACTAGTGCTTAGGAAATCTATTGGAGGCAGAAGCAGTCAAGGGTAGCTTAGGGTTAGGGTTAGGGTTAGGGTACGGCTTAGGGTACGGGTTCGGGTACGGGTTCGTGTACGGCGTAGGGTATGGGTTAGGGTTAGGGTTAGGGTTAGTTTGAAGGTTAGGGCTCGGTTTAGGGTACGGGTTAGGATTAGGGTTCGTGTTAGGGTTAGGGTAGGGGTTAGGGTTAGGGTACGCGTTAGGGTTAGGGTAGTTATTAAACCTATCCCACTCTCTAGATACCCCTTAGCACGTCAAGGAATATTATTTTGGGGTCCAGCCATGGAGAAGAGTTTAGACACTAGGAGAAGATAAGGAACACACCCATTATCCTGAAATCACATTAGGATTCTCTTTTTAACCTGTTCCTTAATACACTAGTGCTTAGGAAATCTATTGGAGGCAGAAGCAGTCAAGGGTAGCTTAGGGTTAGGGTTAGGGTTAGGGTACGGCTTAGGGTACGGGTTCGGGTACGGGTTCGGTTACGGGTTCGGGTACGGCGTAGGGTATGTGTTAGGTTTAGGGTTAGGGTTAGTTTGAGGGTTAGGGCTCGGTTTAGGTTACGGGTTAGGATTAGGGTACGTGTTAGGTTTAGGGTAGGGGTTAGGTTTAGGGTACGCGTTAGGGTTAGGGTAGTTATTAAACCTATCCCACTCTCTAGATACCCCTTAGCACGTCAAGGAATATTATTTGGGGGTCCAGCCATGGAGAAGAGTTTAGACACTAGGAGAAGATAAGGAACACACCCATTATCAATAAATCACATTAGGATTCTCTTTTTAACCTGTTCCTTAAAACACTATTGCTTAGGAAATCTATTGGAGGCAGAAGCAGTCAAGGGTAGCTTAGGGTTAGGGTTTGGGTTAGGGTACGGGTTCGGGTACGGGTTCGGGTTAGGGTTAGGGTTAGGGTTAGGGTTAGGGTTAGGGTTAGTTTGAAGGTTAGGGCTCGGTTTAGGGTACGGGTTAGGATTAGGGTTCGTGTTAGGGTTAGGGTAGGGGTTAGGGTTAGGGTACGCGTTAGGTTTAGGGTACTTATTAAACCTATCCCACTCCCTAGATACCCCTTAGCACGTCAAGGAATATTATTTGGGGGTCCAGCCATGGAGAAGAATTTAGACAGTAGGAGAAGATAAGGAACACACCCATTATCCTGAAATCACATTAGGATTCTCTTTTTAACCTGTTCCTTAATACACTAGTGCTTAGGAAATCTATTGGAGGCAGAAGCAGTCAAGGGTAGCTTAGGGTTAGGGTTAGGGTTAGGGTACGGCTTAGGGTACGGGTTCGGGTACGGGTTCGTGTACGGCGTAGGGTATGGGTTAGGGTTAGGGTTAGGGTTAGTTTGAAGGTTAGGGCTCGGTTTAGGGTACGGGTTAGGATTAGGGTTCGTGTTAGGGTTAGGGTAGGGGTTAGGGTTAGGGTACGCGTTAGGGTTAGGGTAGTTATTAAACCTATCCCACTCTCTAGATACCCCTTAGCACGTCAAGGAATATTATTTTGGGGTCCAGCCATGGAGAACAGTTTAGACACTAGGAGAAGATAAGGAACACACCCATTATCAAGAAATCACATTAGGATTCTCTTTTTAACCTGTTCCTTAAAACACTAGTGCTTAGGAAATCTATTGGAGGCAGAAGCAGTCAAGGGTAGCTTAGGGTTAGTGTTAGGGTTAGGGCTAGGGTTAGGACACGGCTTAGGGTACGGGTTCGGGTACGGGTTCGTGTACGGCGTAGTGTATGGGTTTGGGTTAGGGTTAGGGTTAGTTTGAAGGTTAGGGCTCGGTTTAGGGTACGGGTTAGGATAAGGGTTCGTGTTAGGGTTAGGGTAGGGGTTAGGGTTAGGGTACGCGTTAGGTTTAGCGTAGTTATTAAACCTATCCCACTCTCTAGATACCCCTTAGCACGTCAAGGAATATTATTTGGGGGTCCAGCCATGGAGAAGAGTTTAGACACTAGGAGAAGATAAGGAACACACCCATTATCCTGAAATCACATTAGGATTCTCTTTTTAACCTGTTCCTTAAAACACTAGTGCTTACGAAATCTATTGGAGGCAGAAGCAGTCAAGGGTAGCTTAGGGTTAGGGTTACGGTTAGGGTTAGGGTTAGGGTATGGCTTAGGGTACGGGTTCGGGTACGGGTTCGGGTACGGCGTAGGGTATGGGTTAGGGTTAGGGTTAGGGTTAGTTTGAGGGTTAGGGCTCGGTTTAGGGTACGGGTTAGGATTAGGGTACGTGTTAGGGTTAGGGTAGGGGTTAGGTTTAGGGTACGCGTTAGGGTTAGGGTAGTTATTAAACCTATCCCACTCTCTAGATACCCCTTAGCACGTCAAGGAATATTATTTGGGGGTCCAGCCATGGAGAAGAGTTTAGACACTAGGAGAAAATAAGGAACACACCCATTATCAAGAAATCACATTAGGATTCTCTTTTTAACCTGTTCCTTAAAACACTAGTGCTTAGGAAATCTATTGGAGGCAGAAGCAGTCAAGGGTAGCTTAGGGTTAGGGTTAGGGTTAGGGTTAGCTTTAGGGTACGGCTTAGGGTACGGGTTCGGGTACGGGTTCGTGTACGGCGTAGGGTATGGGTTAGGGTTAGGGTTAGGGTTAGTTTGAAGGTTAGGGCTCGGTTTAGGGTACGGGTTAGGATTAGGGTTCGTGTTAGGGTTAGGGTAGGGGTTAGGGTTAGGGTACGCGTTAGGGTTAGGGTAGTTATTAAACCTATCCCACTCCCTAGATACCCCTTAGCACGTCAAGGAATATTATTTGGGGGTCCAGCCATGGAGAAGAGTTTAGACAGTAGGAGAAGATAAGGAACACACCCATTATCCTGAAATCACATTAGGATTCTCTTTTTAACCTGTTCCTTAATACACTAGTGCTTAGGAAATCTATTGGAGGCAGAAGCAGTCAAGGGTAGCTTAGGGTTAGGGTTAGGTTTAGGTTTAGGGTTAGGGTTACGGTTAGGGTTAGGGTACGGCTTAGTGTACGGGTTCGGGTACGGGTTCGGGTATGGCGTAGGGTATGGGTTAGGGTTAGGGTTAGGGTTAGTTTGAGGGTTAGGGCTCGGTTTAGGTTACGGGTTAGGATTAGGGTACGTCTTAGGGTTAGGGTAGGGGTTAGGGTTAGGGTACGCGTTAGGGTTAGGGTAGTTATTAAACCTATCCCACTCCCTAGATAGCCCTTAGCACGTCAAGGAATATTATTTGGGGGTCCAGCCATGGAGAAGAGTTTAGACACTAGGAGAAGATGAGGAACACACCCATTATCAAGAAATCACATTAGGATTCTCTTTTTAACCTGTTCCTTAAAACACTAGTGCTTAGGAAATCTATTGGAGGCAGAAGCAGTCAAGGGTACCTTAGGGTTAGGGTTAGGGTTAGGGTTAGGGTTAGCTTTAGGGTACAGCTTAGGGTACAGGTTCGGGTACGGGTTCGGGTACGGCGTAGGGTATGGGTTAGGGTTAGGGTTAGGGTTAGTTTGAGGGTTAGGGCTCGGTTTAGGGTATGGATTAGGATTAGGGTACGTGTTAGGGTTAGGGTACGCGTTAGGGTTAGGGTAGTTATTAAACCTATCCCACTCCCTAGATACCCCTTAGCACGTCAAGGAATATTATTCGGGGGTCCAGCCATGGAGAAGAATTTAGACAGTAGGAGAAGATAAGGAACACACCCATTATCCTGAAATCACATTAGGATTCTCTTTTTAACCTGTTCCTTAATACACTAGTGCTTAGGAAATCTATTGGAGGCAGAAGCAGTCAAGGGTAGCTTAGGGTTAGGGTTAGGGTTAGGGTACGGCTTAGGGTACGGGTTCGGGTACGGGTTCGTGTACGGCGTAGGGTATGGGTTAGGGTTAGGGTTAGGGTTAGTTTGAAGGTTAGGGCTCGGTTTAGGGTACGGGTTAGGATTAGGGTTCGTGTTAGGGTTAGGGTAGGGGTTAGGGTTAGGGTACGCGTTAGGGTTAGGGTAGTTATTAAACCTATCCCACTCTCTAGATACCCCTTAGCACGTCAAGGAATATTATTTTGGGGTCCAGCCATGGAGAAGAGTTTAGACACTAGGAGAAGATAAGGAACACACCCATTATCCTGAAATCACATTAGGATTCTCTTTTTAACCTGTTCCTTAATACACTAGTGCTTAGGAAATCTATTGGAGGCAGAAGCAGTCAAGGGTAGCTTAGGGTTAGGGTTAGGTTTAGGTTTAGGGTTAGGGTTACGGTTAGGGTTAGGGTACGGCTTAGTGTACGGGTTCGGGTACGGGTTCGGGTATGGCGTAGGGTATGGGTTAGGGTTAGGGTTAGGGTTAGTTTGAGGGTTAGGGCTCGGTTTAGGTTACGGGTTAGGATTAGGGTACGTCTTAGGGTTAGGGTAGGGGTTAGGGTTAGGGTACGCGTTAGGGTTAGGGTAGTTATTAAACCTATCCCACTCCCTAGATAGCCCTTAGCACGTCAAGGAATATTATTTGGGGGTCCAGCCATGGAGAAGAGTTTAGACACTAGGAGAAGATGAGGAACACACCCATTATAAATTAATCACATTAGGATTCTCTTTTTAACCTGTTCCTTAAAACACTAGTGCTTAGGAAATCTATTGGAGGCAGAAGCAGTCAAGGGTACCTTAGGGTTAGGGTTAGGGTTAGGGTTAGGGTTAGCTTTAGGGTACGGCTTAGGGTACGGGTTCGGGTACGGGTTCGGGTACGGCGTAGGGTATGGGTTAGGGTTAGGGTTAGGGTTAGTTTGAGGGTTAGGGCTCGGTTTAGGGTACGGGTTAGTATTAGGGTACGTGTTAGGGTTAGGGTACGTGTTAGGGTTAGGGTAGTTATTAAACCTATCCCACTCTCTAGATACCCCTTAGCACGTCAAGGAATATTATTTGGGTGTCCAGCCATGGAGAAGTGTTTAGACACTAGGAGAAGATAAGGAACACACCCATTATCAAGAAATCACATTAGGATTCTCTTTTTAACCTGTTCCTTAAAACACTAGTGCTTAGGAAATCTATTGGAGGCAGAAGCAGTCAAGGGTAGCTGAGGGTTAGGGTTAGGTTTAGGGTTAGGGTTAGGGTTAGGGTACGGCTTAGGGTACGGTTTCGGGTACGGGTTCGTGTACGGCGTAGGGTATGGGTTAGGGTTAGGGTTAGTTTGAAGGTTAGGGCTCGGTTTAGGGTACGGGTTAGGATTAGGGTACGTGTTAGGGTTAGGGTAGGGGTTAGGGTTAGGGTACGCGTTAGGGTTAGGGTAGTTATTAAACCTATCCCACTCTCTAGATACCCCTTAGCACGTCAAGGAATATTATTTGGGTGTCCAGCCATGGAGAAGAGTTTAGACACTAGGAGAAGATAAGGAACACACCCATTATCAAGAAATCACATTAGGATTCTCTTTTTAACCTGTTCCTTAAAACACTAGTGCTTAGGAAATCTATTGGAGGCAGAAGCAGTCAAGGGTAGCTTAGGGTTACGGTTAGGGTTAGGGTACGGCTTAGGGTACGGGTTCGGGTACTGGTTCGGGTACGGGTTCGGGTACGGCGTAGGGTATGGTTTAGGTTTAGGGTTAGGGTTAGTTTGAGGGTTAGGGCTCGGTTTAGGTTACGGGTTAGGATTAGGGTACGTGTTAGGGTTAGGGTAGGGGTTAGGGTTAGGGTACGCGTTAGGGTTAGGGTAGTTATTAAACCTATCCCACTCTCTAGATACCCCTTAGCACGTCAAGGAATATTATTTGGGTGTCCAGCCATGGAGAAGAGTTTAGAAACTAGGAGAAGATAAGGAACACACCCATTATCAATAAATCACATTAGGATTCTCTTTTTAACCTGTTCCTTAAAACACTAGTGCTTAGGAAATCTATTGGAGGCAGAAGCAGTCAAGGGTAGCTTGGGGTTAGGGTTTGGGTTAGGGTACGGCTTAGGGTACGGGTTTGGGTACGGGTTCGGTTACGGGTTTGGGTATGGCGTACGATATGGGTTAGGGTTAGGGTTAGGGTTAGTTTGAGGGTTAGGGCTCGGTGTAGGGAACGGGTTAGGATTAGGGTACGTGTTAGGGTTAGGGTAGGTTTTAGGGTTAGGGTACGCGTTAGGGTTAGGGTAGTTATTAAACCTATCCCACTCTCTAGATACCCCCTGGCACGTCAAGGAATATTATTTGGGGGTCCAGCCATGGAGAAGAGTTTAGACACTAGGAGAAGATAAGGAACACACCCATTATCAAGAAATCACATTAGGATTCTCTTTTTAACCTGTTCCTTAAAACACTAGTGCTTAGGAAATCTATTGGAGGCAGAAGCAGTCAAGGGTAGCTTAGGGTTAGGGTTAGGGTTAGGGTACGGCTTAGGGTACGGGTTCGGGTACGGGTTCGGGTATGGCGTAGGGTATGGGTTAGGGTTAGGGTTAGGGTTAGTTTGAGGGTTAGGGCTCGGTTTAGGTTACGGGTTAGGATTAGGGTACGTCTTAGGGTTAGGGTAGGGGTTAGGGTTAGGGTACGCGTTAGGGTTAGGGTAGTTATTAAACCTATCCCACTCTCTAGATAACCCTTAGCACGTCAAGGAATATTATTTGGGGGTCCAGCCATGGAGAAGAGTTTAGACACTAGGAGAAGATGAGGAACACACCCATTATCAAGAAATCACATTAGGATTCTCTTTTTAACCTGTTCCTTAAAACACTAGTGCTTAGGAAATCTATTGGAGGCAGAAGCAGTCAAGGGTAGCTTAGGGTTAGGGTTAGGGTTAGGGTACGGCTTAGGGTACGGGTTCGGGTACGGGTTCGGGTACGGGTTCGGGTACGGCGTAGGGTATGGGTTAGGTTTAGGGTTAGGGTTAGTTTGAGGGTTAGGGCTCGGTTTAGGTTACGTGTTAGGATTAGGGTACGTGTTAGGGTTAGGGTAGGGGTTAGGGTTAGGGTACGCGTTAGGGTTAGGGTAGTTATTAAACATATCCCACTCTCTAGATACCCCTTAGCACGTCAAGGAATATTATTTGGGGGTCCAGCCATGGAGAAGAGTTTAGACACTAGGAGAAGATAAGGAACACACCCATTATCAAGAAATCACATTAGGATTCTCTTTTTAACCTGTTCCTTAAAACACTAGTGCTTAGGAAATCTATTGGAGGCAGAAGCAGTCAAGGGTAGCTTAGGGTCAGGGTTAGGGTTAGGGTACGGCTTAGGGTACGGGTTCGGGTACGGGTTCGGTTACGGGTTCGGGTACGGCGTAGGATATGGGTTAGGTTTAGGGTTAGGGTTAGTTTGAGGTTTAGGGCTCGGTTTAGGTTACGGGTTAGGATTAGGGTACGTGTTAGGGTTAGGGTAGGGGTTAGGGTTAGGGTACGCGTTAGGGTTAGGGTAGTTATTAAACCTATCCCACTCTCTAGATACCCCTTAGCACGTCAAGGAATATTATTTGGGGGTCCAGCCATGGAGAAGAGTTTAGACACTAGGAGAAGATAAGGAACACACCCATTATCAATAAATCACATTAGGATTCTCTTTTTAACCTGTTCCTTAAAACACTAGTGCTTAGGAAATCTATTGGAGGCAGAAGCAGTCAAGGGTAGCTTAGGGTTAGGGTTTGGGTTAGGGTACGGCTTAGGGTACGGGTTAGGGTTAGGGTACGTGTTAGGGTTAGGGTAGGGGTTAGGGTTAGGGTACGCGTTAGGGTTAGGGTAGTTATTAAACCTATCTCACTCTCAGGATTACCTTAGCACGTCAAAGAATATTATTTGGGGGTCCAGCCATGGAGAAGAGTTTAGACACTAGGAGAAGATAAGGAACACACCCATTATCAAGAAATCACATTAGGATTCTCTTTTTAACCTGTTCCTTAAAACACTAGTGCTTAGGAAATCTATTGGAGGCAGAAGCAGTCAAGGGTAGCTTAGGGTTAGGGTTAGGGTTAGGGTTAGCTTTAGGGTACGGCTTAGGGTACGGGTTCGGGTACGGGTTCGGGTACGGCGTAGGGTATGGGTTAGGGTTAGGGTTAGGGTTAATTTGAGGGTTAGGGCTCGGTTTAGGGTACGGGTTAGGATTAGGGTACGTGTTAGTGTTAGGGTAGGGGTTAGGTTTAGGGTACGCGTTAGGGTTAGGGTAGTTATTAAACCTATCCCACTCTCTAGATACCCCTTAGCACGTCAAAGAATATTATTTGGGGGTCCAGCCATGGAGAAGAGTTTAGACACTAGGAGAAGATAAGGAACACACCCATTATCAAGAAATCACATTAGGATTCTCTTTTTAACTTGTTCCTTAAAACACTAGTGCTTAGGAAATCTATTGGAGGCAGAAGCAGTCAAGGGTAGCTTAGGGTCAGGGTTAGGGTTAGGGTACGGCTTAGGGTACGGGTTCGGGTACGGGTTCGGGTATGGCGTAGGGTATGGGTTAGGGTTAGGGTTAGGGTTAGTTTGAGGGTTAGGGCTCGGTTTAGGTTACGGGTTAGGATTAGGGTACGCCTTAGGGTTAGGGTAGGGGTTAGGGTTAGGGTACGCGTTAGGGTTAGGGTAGTTATTAAACCTATCCCACTCCCTAGATAGCCCTTAGCACTTCAAGGAATATTATTTGGGGGTCCAGCCATGGAGAAGAGTTTAGACACTAGGAGAAGATGAGGAACACACCCATTATCAAGAAATCACATTAGGATTCTCTTTTTAACCTGTTCCTTAAAACACTAGTGCTTAGGAAATCTATTGGAGGCAGAAGCAGTCAAGGGTAGCTTAGGGTTAGGGTTAGGGTTAGGGTTAGGGTTAGCTTTAGGGTACGGCTTAGGGTACGGGTTCGGGTACGGGTTCGGGTACGGCGTAGGGTATGGGTTAGGGTTAGGGTTAGGGTTAATTTGAGGGTTAGGGCTCGGTTTAGGGTACGGGTTAGGATTAAGGTACGTGTTAGGGTTAGGGTACGCGTTAGGGTTAGGGTAGTTATTAAACTTATCCCACTCTCTCGATACCCCTTAGCACGTCAAGGAATATTATTTGGGTGTCCAGCCATGGAGAAGTGTTTAGACACTAGGAGAAGATAAGGAACACACCCATTATCAAGAAATCACATTAGGATTCTCTTTTTAACCTGTTCCTTAAAACACTAGTGCTTAGGAAATCTATTGGAGGCAGAAGCAGTCAAGGGTAGCTTAGGGTTAGGGTTAGGTTTAGGGTTAGGGTTAGGGTTAGGGTACGGCTTAGGGTACGGTTTTGGGTACGGGTTCGTGTACGGCGTAGGGTATGGGTTAGGGTTAGGGTTAGTTTGAAGGTTAGGGCTCGGTTTAGGGTACGGGTTAGGATTAGGGTACGTGTTAGTTTTAGGGTAGGGGTTAGGGTTAGGGTACGCGTTAGGGTTAGGGTAGTTATTAAACCTATCCCACTCTCTAGATACCCTTTAGCACGTCAAGGAATATTATTTGGGGGTCCAGCCATGGAGAAGTGTTTAGACACTAGGAGAAGATAAGGAACACACCCATTATCAAGAAATCACATTAGGATTCTCTTTTTAACCTGTTCCTTAAAACACTAGTGCTTAGGAAATCTATTGGAGGCAGAAGCAGTCAAGGGTAGCTTAGGGTTAGGGTTAGGGTTAGGGTACGGCTTAGGGTACGGGTTCGGGTACGGGTTCGGGTACGGGTTCGGGTATGGCGTAGGGTATGGGTTAGGTTTAGGGTTAGGGTTAGTTTGAGGGTTAGGGCTCGGTGTAGGGTACGGGTTAGGATTAGGGTACGTTTTAGGGTTAGGGTAGGGTTTAGGGTTAGGGTACGCGTTAGGGTTAGGGTAGTTATTAAACCTATCCCACTCTCTAGATACCCCTTAGCACGTCAAGGAATATTATTTGGGGGTCCAGCCATGGAGAAGAGTTTAGACACTAGGAGAAGATAGGGAACACACCCATTATCAAGAAATCACATTAGGATTCTCTTTTTAACCTGTTCCTTAAAACACTAGTGCTTAGGAAATCTATTGGAGGCAGAAGCAGTCAAGGGTAGCTTAGGGTTAGGGTTAGGGTTAGGGTACGGCTTAGGGTACGGGTTCGGGTACGGGTTCGTGTACGGCGTAGGGTATGGGTTAGGGTTAGGGTTAGGGTTAGTTTGAAGGTTAGGGCTCGGTTTAGGGTACGGGTTAGGATTAGGGTTCGTGTTAGGGTTAGGGTAGGGGTTAGGGTTAGGGTACGCGATAGGGTTAGGGTAGTTATTAAACCTATCCCACTCCCTAGATACCCCTTAGCACGTCAAGGAATATTATTTGGGGGACCAGCCATGGAGAAGAGTTTAGACAGTAGGAGAAGATAAGGAACACACCCATTATCCTGAAATCACATTAGGATTCTCTTTTTAACCTGTTCCTTAATACACTAGTGCTTAGGAAATCTATTGGAGGCAGAAGCAGTGAAGGGTAGCTTAGGGTTAGGGTTAGGTTTAGGTTTAGGGTTAGGGTTAGGGTTAGGGTTAGGGTACGGCTTAGTGTACGGGTTCGGGTACGGGTTCGGGTATGGCGTAGGGTCTGGGTTAGGGTTAGGGTTAGGGTTAGTTTGAGGGTTAGGGCTCGGTTTAGGTTACTTGTTAGGATTAGGGTACGTCTTAGGGTTAGGGTAGGGGTTAGGGTTAGTGTACGCGTTAGGGTTAGGGTAGTTATTAAACCTATCCCACTCTCTAGATAACCCTTAGCACGTCAAGGAATATTATTTGGGGGTCCAGCCATGGAGAAGAGTTTAGACACTAGGAGAAGATGAGGAACACACCCATTATCAAGAAATCACATTAGGATTCTCTTTTTAACCTGTTCCTTAAAACACTAGTGCTTAGGAAATCTATTGGAGGCAGAAGCAGTCAAGGGTAGCTTAGGGTTAGGGTTTGGGTTAGGGTACGGCTTAGGGTACGGGTTCGGGTACGGGTTCGGGTACGGGTTTGGGTATGGCGTACGATATGGGTTAGGGTTAGGGTTAGGGTTAGTTTGAGGGTTAGGGCTCGGTGTAGGGTACGGGTTAGGATTAGGGTACGTGTTAGGGTTAGGGTAGGGGTTAGGGTTAGGGTACGCGTTAGGGTTAGGGTAGTTATTAAACCTATCCCACTCTCTAGATACCCCTTAGCACGTCAAGGAATATTATTTGGGTGTCCAGCCATGGAGAAGAGTTTAGACACTAGGAGAAGATAAGGAACACACCCATTATCAAGAAATCACATTAGGATTCTCTTTTTAACCTGTTCCTTAAAACACTAGTGCTTAGGAAATCTATTGGAGGCAGAAGCAGTCAAGGGTAGCTTAGGGTTAGGGTTAGGGTTAGGGTTAGGGTACGGCTTAGGGTACAGGTTCGGGTACGGGTTCGGGTACGGCGTAGGGTATGGGTTAGGGTTAGGGTTAGGGTTAGTTTGAGGGTTAGGGCTCGGTTTAGGGTACGGGTTAGGATTAGGGTACGTGTTAGGGTTAGGGTACGCGTTACGGTTAGGGTAGTTATTAAACCTATCCCACTCTCTAGTTACCCCTTAGCACGTCAAGGAATATTATTTGGGTGTCCAGCCATGGAGAAGAGTTTAGACACTAGGAGAAGATAAGGAACACACCCATTATCAAGAAATCACATTAGGATTCTCTTTTTAACCTGTTCCTTAAAACACTAGTGCTTAGGAAATCTATTGGAGGCAGAAGCAGTCAAGGGTAGCTTAAGGTTAGGGTTAGGTTTAGGGTTAGGGTTAGTGTTAGGGTACGGCTTAGGGTACGGTTTCGGGTACGGGTTCGTGTACGGCGTAGGGTATGGGTTAGGGTTAGGGTTAGTTTGAAGGTTAGGGCTCGGTTTAGGGTACGGGTTAGGATTAGGGTACGTGTTAGGGTTAGGGTAGGGGTTAGGGTTAGGGTACGCGTTAGGGTTAGGGTAGTTATTAAACCTATCCCACTCTCTAGATACCCCTTAGCACGTCAAGGAATATTATTTGGGGGTCCAGCCATGGAGAAGAGTTTAGACACTAGGAGAAGATAAGGAACACACCCATTATCAAGAAATCACATTAGGATTCTCTTTTTAACCTGTTCCTTAAAACACTAGTGCTTAGGAAATCTATTGGAGGCAGAAGCAGTCAAGGGTAGCTTAGGGTCAGGGTTAGGGTTAGGGTACGGCTTAGGGTACGGGTTCGGGTACGGGTTCGGTTACGGGTTCGGGTACGGCGTAGGATATGGGTTAGGTTTAGGGTTAGGGTTAGTTTGAGGTTTAGGGCTCGGTTTAGGTTACGGGTTAGGATTAGGGTACGTGTTAGGGTTAGGGTAGGGGTTAGGGTTAGGGTACGCGTTAGGGTTAGGGTAGTTATTAAACCTATCCCACTCTCTAGATACCCCTTAGCACGTCAAGGAATATTATTTGGGGGTCCAGCCATGGAGAAGAGTTTAGACACTAGGAGAAGATAAGGAACACACCCATTATCAATAAATCACATTAGGATTCTCTTTTTAACCTGTTCCTTAAAACACTAGTGCTTAGGAAATCTATTGGAGGCAGAAGCAGTCAAGGGTAGCTTAGGGTTAGGGTTTGGGTTAGGGTACGGCTTAGGGTACGGGTTAGGGTTAGGGTACGTGTTAGGGTTAGGGTAGGGGTTAGGGTTAGGGTACGCGTTAGGGTTAGGGTAGTTATTAAACCTATCTCACTCTCAGGATTACCTTAGCACGTCAAAGAATATTATTTGGGGGTCCAGCCATGGAGAAGAGTTTAGACACTAGGAGAAGATAAGGAACACACCCATTATCAAGAAATCACATTAGGATTCTCTTTTTAACCTGTTCCTTAAAACACTAGTGCTTAGGAAATCTATTGGAGGCAGAAGCAGTCAAGGGTAGCTTAGGGTTAGGGTTAGGGTTAGGGTTAGCTTTAGGGTACGGCTTAGGGTACGGGTTCGGGTACGGGTTCGGGTACGGCGTAGGGTATGGGTTAGGGTTAGGGTTAGGGTTAATTTGAGGGTTAGGGCTCGGTTTAGGGTACGGGTTAGGATTAGGGTACGTGTTAGTGTTAGGGTAGGGGTTAGGTTTAGGGTACGCGTTAGGGTTAGGGTAGTTATTAAACCTATCCCACTCTCTAGATACCCCTTAGCACGTCAAAGAATATTATTTGGGGGTCCAGCCATGGAGAAGAGTTTAGACACTAGGAGAAGATAAGGAACACACCCATTATCAAGAAATCACATTAGGATTCTCTTTTTAACTTGTTCCTTAAAACACTAGTGCTTAGGAAATCTATTGGAGGCAGAAGCAGTCAAGGGTAGCTTAGGGTCAGGGTTAGGGTTAGGGTACGGCTTAGGGTACGGGTTCGGGTACGGGTTCGGGTATGGCGTAGGGTATGGGTTAGGGTTAGGGTTAGGGTTAGTTTGAGGGTTAGGGCTCGGTTTAGGTTACGGGTTAGGATTAGGGTACGCCTTAGGGTTAGGGTAGGGGTTAGGGTTAGGGTACGCGTTAGGGTTAGGGTAGTTATTAAACCTATCCCACTCCCTAGATAGCCCTTAGCACTTCAAGGAATATTATTTGGGGGTCCAGCCATGGAGAAGAGTTTAGACACTAGGAGAAGATGAGGAACACACCCATTATCAAGAAATCACATTAGGATTCTCTTTTTAACCTGTTCCTTAAAACACTAGTGCTTAGGAAATCTATTGGAGGCAGAAGCAGTCAAGGGTAGCTTAGGGTTAGGGTTAGGGTTAGGGTTAGGGTTAGCTTTAGGGTACGGCTTAGGGTACGGGTTCGGGTACGGGTTCGGGTACGGCGTAGGGTATGGGTTAGGGTTAGGGTTAGGGTTAATTTGAGGGTTAGGGCTCGGTTTAGGGTACGGGTTAGGATTAAGGTACGTGTTAGGGTTAGGGTACGCGTTAGGGTTAGGGTAGTTATTAAACTTATCCCACTCTCTCGATACCCCTTAGCACGTCAAGGAATATTATTTGGGTGTCCAGCCATGGAGAAGTGTTTAGACACTAGGAGAAGATAAGGAACACACCCATTATCAAGAAATCACATTAGGATTCTCTTTTTAACCTGTTCCTTAAAACACTAGTGCTTAGGAAATCTATTGGAGGCAGAAGCAGTCAAGGGTAGCTTAGGGTTAGGGTTAGGTTTAGGGTTAGGGTTAGGGTTAGGGTACGGCTTAGGGTACGGTTTTGGGTACGGGTTCGTGTACGGCGTAGGGTATGGGTTAGGGTTAGGGTTAGTTTGAAGGTTAGGGCTCGGTTTAGGGTACGGGTTAGGATTAGGGTACGTGTTAGTTTTAGGGTAGGGGTTAGGGTTAGGGTACGCGTTAGGGTTAGGGTAGTTATTAAACCTATCCCACTCTCTAGATACCCTTTAGCACGTCAAGGAATATTATTTGGGGGTCCAGCCATGGAGAAGTGTTTAGACACTAGGAGAAGATAAGGAACACACCCATTATCAAGAAATCACATTAGGATTCTCTTTTTAACCTGTTCCTTAAAACACTAGTGCTTAGGAAATCTATTGGAGGCAGAAGCAGTCAAGGGTAGCTTAGGGTTAGGGTTAGGGTTAGGGTACGGCTTAGGGTACGGGTTCGGGTACGGGTTCGGGTACGGGTTCGGGTATGGCGTAGGGTATGGGTTAGGTTTAGGGTTAGGGTTAGTTTGAGGGTTAGGGCTCGGTGTAGGGTACGGGTTAGGATTAGGGTACGTTTTAGGGTTAGGGTAGGGTTTAGGGTTAGGGTACGCGTTAGGGTTAGGGTAGTTATTAAACCTATCCCACTCTCTAGATACCCCTTAGCACGTCAAGGAATATTATTTGGGGGTCCAGCCATGGAGAAGAGTTTAGACACTAGGAGAAGATAGGGAACACACCCATTATCAAGAAATCACATTAGGATTCTCTTTTTAACCTGTTCCTTAAAACACTAGTGCTTAGGAAATCTATTGGAGGCAGAAGCAGTCAAGGGTAGCTTAGGGTTAGGGTTAGGGTTAGGGTACGGCTTAGGGTACGGGTTCGGGTACGGGTTCGTGTACGGCGTAGGGTATGGGTTAGGGTTAGGGTTAGGGTTAGTTTGAAGGTTAGGGCTCGGTTTAGGGTACGGGTTAGGATTAGGGTTCGTGTTAGGGTTAGGGTAGGGGTTAGGGTTAGGGTACGCGATAGGGTTAGGGTAGTTATTAAACCTATCCCACTCCCTAGATACCCCTTAGCACGTCAAGGAATATTATTTGGGGGACCAGCCATGGAGAAGAGTTTAGACAGTAGGAGAAGATAAGGAACACACCCATTATCCTGAAATCACATTAGGATTCTCTTTTTAACCTGTTCCTTAATACACTAGTGCTTAGGAAATCTATTGGAGGCAGAAGCAGTGAAGGGTAGCTTAGGGTTAGGGTTAGGTTTAGGTTTAGGGTTAGGGTTAGGGTTAGGGTTAGGGTACGGCTTAGTGTACGGGTTCGGGTACGGGTTCGGGTATGGCGTAGGGTCTGGGTTAGGGTTAGGGTTAGGGTTAGTTTGAGGGTTAGGGCTCGGTTTAGGTTACTTGTTAGGATTAGGGTACGTCTTAGGGTTAGGGTAGGGGTTAGGGTTAGTGTACGCGTTAGGGTTAGGGTAGTTATTAAACCTATCCCACTCTCTAGATAACCCTTAGCACGTCAAGGAATATTATTTGGGGGTCCAGCCATGGAGAAGAGTTTAGACACTAGGAGAAGATGAGGAACACACCCATTATCAAGAAATCACATTAGGATTCTCTTTTTAACCTGTTCCTTAAAACACTAGTGCTTAGGAAATCTATTGGAGGCAGAAGCAGTCAAGGGTAGCTTAGGGTTAGGGTTTGGGTTAGGGTACGGCTTAGGGTACGGGTTCGGGTACGGGTTCGGGTACGGGTTTGGGTATGGCGTACGATATGGGTTAGGGTTAGGGTTAGGGTTAGTTTGAGGGTTAGGGCTCGGTGTAGGGTACGGGTTAGGATTAGGGTACGTGTTAGGGTTAGGGTAGGGGTTAGGGTTAGGGTACGCGTTAGGGTTAGGGTAGTTATTAAACCTATCCCACTCTCTAGATACCCCTTAGCACGTCAAGGAATATTATTTGGGTGTCCAGCCATGGAGAAGAGTTTAGACACTAGGAGAAGATAAGGAACACACCCATTATCAAGAAATCACATTAGGATTCTCTTTTTAACCTGTTCCTTAAAACACTAGTGCTTAGGAAATCTATTGGAGGCAGAAGCAGTCAAGGGTAGCTTAGGGTTAGGGTTAGGGTTAGGGTTAGGGTACGGCTTAGGGTACAGGTTCGGGTACGGGTTCGGGTACGGCGTAGGGTATGGGTTAGGGTTAGGGTTAGGGTTAGTTTGAGGGTTAGGGCTCGGTTTAGGGTACGGGTTAGGATTAGGGTACGTGTTAGGGTTAGGGTACGCGTTACGGTTAGGGTAGTTATTAAACCTATCCCACTCTCTAGTTACCCCTTAGCACGTCAAGGAATATTATTTGGGTGTCCAGCCATGGAGAAGAGTTTAGACACTAGGAGAAGATAAGGAACACACCCATTATCAAGAAATCACATTAGGATTCTCTTTTTAACCTGTTCCTTAAAACACTAGTGCTTAGGAAATCTATTGGAGGCAGAAGCAGTCAAGGGTAGCTTAAGGTTAGGGTTAGGTTTAGGGTTAGGGTTAGTGTTAGGGTACGGCTTAGGGTACGGTTTCGGGTACGGGTTCGTGTACGGCGTAGGGTATGGGTTAGGGTTAGGGTTAGTTTGAAGGTTAGGGCTCGGTTTAGGGTACGGGTTAGGATTAGGGTACGTGTTAGGGTTAGGGTAGGGGTTAGGGTTAGGGTACGCGTTAGGGTTAGGGTAGTTATTAAACCTATCCCACTCTCTAGATACCCCTTAGCACGTCAAGGAATATTATTTGGGGGTCCAGCCATGGAGAAGAGTTTAGACACTAGGAGAAGATAAGGAACACACCCATTATCAAGAAATCACATTAGGATTCTCTTTTTAACCTGTTCCTTAAAACACTAGTGCTTAGGAAATCTATTGGAGGCAGAAGCAGTCAAGGGTAGCTTAGGGTTAGGGTTAGGGTTAGGGTACGGCTTAGGGTACGGGTTCGGGTACGGGTTCGGGTTAGGGTTAGGGTTAGGGTTAGGGTTAGGGTTAGGGTTAGTTTGAAGGTTAGGGCTCGGTTTAGGGTACGGGTTAGGATTAGGGTTCGTGTTAGGGTTAGGGTAGGGGTTAGGGTTAGGGTACGCGTTAGGTTTAGGGTAGTTATTAAACCTATCCCACTCCCTAGATACCCCTTAGCACGTCAAGGAATATTATTTGGGGGTCCAACCATGGAGAAGAATTTAGACAGTAGGAGAAGATAAGGAACACACCCATTATCCTGAAATCACATTAGGATTCTCTTTTTAACCTGTTCCTTAATACACTAGTGCTTAGGAAATCTATTGGAGGCAGAAGCAGTCAAGGGTAGCTTAGGGTTAGGGTTAGGGTTAGGGTACGGCTTAGGGTACGGGTTCGGGTACGGGTTCGTGTACGGCGTAGGGTATGGGTTAGGGTTAGGGTTAGGGTTAGTTTGAAGGTTAGGGCTCGGTTTAGGGTACGGGTTAGGATTAGGGTTCGTGTTAGGGTTAGGGTAGGGGTTAGGGTTAGGGTACGCGTTAGGGTTAGGGTAGTTATTAAACCTATCCCACTCTCTAGATACCCCTTAGCACGTCAAGGAATATTATTTTGGGGTCCAGCCATGGAGAAGAGTTTAGACACTAGGAGAAGATAAGGAACACACCCATTATCCTGAAATCACATTAGGATTCTCTTTTTAACCTGTTCCTTAATACACTAGTGCTTAGGAAATCTATTGGAGGCAGAAGCAGTCAAGGGTAGCTTAGGGTTAGGGTTAGGGTTAGGGTACGGCTTAGGGTACGGGTTCGGGTACGGGTTCGGTTACGGGTTCGGGTACGGCGTAGGGTATGTGTTAGGTTTAGGGTTAGGGTTAGTTTGAGGGTTAGGGCTCGGTTTAGGTTACGGGTTAGGATTAGGGTACGTGTTAGGTTTAGGGTAGGGGTTAGGTTTAGGGTACGCGTTAGGGTTAGGGTAGTTATTAAACCTATCCCACTCTCTAGATACCCCTTAGCACGTCAAGGAATATTATTTGGGGGTCCAGCCATGGAGAAGAGTTTAGACACTAGGAGAAGATAAGGAACACACCCATTATCAATAAATCACATTAGGATTCTCTTTTTAACCTGTTCCTTAAAACACTATTGCTTAGGAAATCTATTGGAGGCAGAAGCAGTCAAGGGTAGCTTAGGGTTAGGGTTTGGGTTAGGGTACGGCTTAGGGTACGGGTTCGGGTACGGGTTCGGGTTAGGGTTAGGGTTAGGGTTAGGGTTAGGGTTAGGGTTAGTTTGAAGGTTAGGGCTCGGTTTAGGGTACGGGTTAGGATTAGGGTTCGTGTTAGGGTTAGGGTAGGGGTTAGGGTTAGGGTACGCGTTAGGTTTAGGGTAGTTATTAAACCTATCCCACTCCCTAGATACCCCTTAGCACGTCAAGGAATATTATTTGGGGGTCCAGCCATGGAGAAGAATTTAGACAGTAGGAGAAGATAAGGAACACACCCATTATCCTGAAATCACATTAGGATTCTCTTTTTAACCTGTTCCTTAATACACTAGTGCTTAGGAAATCTATTGGAGGCAGAAGCAGTCAAGGGTAGCTTAGGGTTAGGGTTAGGGTTAGGGTACGGCTTAGGGTACGGGTTCGGGTACGGGTTCGTGTACGGCGTAGGGTATGGGTTAGGGTTAGGGTTAGGGTTAGTTTGAAGGTTAGGGCTCGGTTTAGGGTACGGGTTAGGATTAGGGTTCGTGTTAGGGTTAGGGTAGGGGTTAGGGTTAGGGTACGCGTTAGGGTTAGGGTAGTTATTAAACCTATCCCACTCTCTAGATACCCCTTAGCACGTCAAGGAATATTATTTTGGGGTCCAGCCATGGAGAAGAGTTTAGACACTAGGAGAAGATAAGGAACACACCCATTATCCTGAAATCACATTAGGATTCTCTTTTTAACCTGTTCCTTAATACACTAGTGCTTAGGAAATCTATTGGAGGCAGAAGCAGTCAAGGGTAGCTTAGGGTTAGTGTTAGGGTTAGGGCTAGGGTTAGGACACGGCTTAGGGTACGGGTTCGGGTACGGGTTCGTGTACGGCGTAGTGTATGGGTTTGGGTTAGGGTTAGGGTTAGTTTGAAGGTTAGGGCTCGGTTTAGGGTACGGGTTAGGATAAGGGTTCGTGTTAGGGTTAGGGTAGGGGTTAGGGTTAGGGTACGCGTTAGGTTTAGCGTAGTTATTAAACCTATCCCACTCTCTAGATACCCCTTAGCACGTCAAGGAATATTATTTGGGGGTCCAGCCATGGAGAAGAGTTTAGACACTAGGAGAAGATAAGGAACACACCCATTATCCTGAAATCACATTAGGATTCTCTTTTTAACCTGTTCCTTAAAACACTAGTGCTTACGAAATCTATTGGAGGCAGAAGCAGTCAAGGGTAGCTTAGGGTTAGGGTTACGGTTAGGGTTAGGGTTAGGGTATGGCTTAGGGTACGGGTTCGGGTACGGGTTCGGGTACGGCGTAGGGTATGGGTTAGGGTTAGGGTTAGGGTTAGTTTGAGGGTTAGGGCTCGGTTTAGGGTACGGGTTAGGATTAGGGTACGTGTTAGGGTTAGGGTAGGGGTTAGGTTTAGGGTACGCGTTAGGGTTAGGGTAGTTATTAAACCTATCCCACTCTCTAGATACCCCTTAGCACGTCAAGGAATATTATTTGGGGGTCCAGCCATGGAGAAGAGTTTAGACACTAGGAGAAAATAAGGAACACACCCATTATCAAGAAATCACATTAGGATTCTCTTTTTAACCTGTTCCTTAAAACACTAGTGCTTAGGAAATCTATTGGAGGCAGAAGCAGTCAAGGGTAGCTTAGGGTTAGGGTTAGGGTTAGGGTTAGCTTTAGGGTACGGCTTAGGGTACGGGTTCGGGTACGGGTTCGTGTACGGCGTAGGGTATGGGTTAGGGTTAGGGTTAGGGTTAGTTTGAAGGTTAGGGCTCGGTTTAGGGTACGGGTTAGGATTAGGGTTCGTGTTAGGGTTAGGGTAGGGGTTAGGGTTAGGGTACGCGTTAGGGTTAGGGTAGTTATTAAACCTATCCCACTCCCTAGATACCCCTTAGCACGTCAAGGAATATTATTTGGGGGTCCAGCCATGGAGAAGAGTTTAGACAGTAGGAGAAGATAAGGAACACACCCATTATCCTGAAATCACATTAGGATTCTCTTTTTAACCTGTTCCTTAATACACTAGTGCTTAGGAAATCTATTGGAGGCAGAAGCAGTCAAGGGTAGCTTAGGGTTAGGGTTAGGTTTAGGTTTAGGGTTAGGGTTACGGTTAGGGTTAGGGTACGGCTTAGTGTACGGGTTCGGGTACGGGTTCGGGTATGGCGTAGGGTATGGGTTAGGGTTAGGGTTAGGGTTAGTTTGAGGGTTAGGGCTCGGTTTAGGTTACGGGTTAGGATTAGGGTACGTCTTAGGGTTAGGGTAGGGGTTAGGGTTAGGGTACGCGTTAGGGTTAGGGTAGTTATTAAACCTATCCCACTCCCTAGATAGCCCTTAGCACGTCAAGGAATATTATTTGGGGGTCCAGCCATGGAGAAGAGTTTAGACACTAGGAGAAGATGAGGAACACACCCATTATCAAGAAATCACATTAGGATTCTCTTTTTAACCTGTTCCTTAAAACACTAGTGCTTAGGAAATCTATTGGAGGCAGAAGCAGTCAAGGGTACCTTAGGGTTAGGGTTAGGGTTAGGGTTAGGGTTAGCTTTAGGGTACAGCTTAGGGTACAGGTTCGGGTACGGGTTCGGGTACGGCGTAGGGTATGGGTTAGGGTTAGGGTTAGGGTTAGTTTGAGGGTTAGGGCTCGGTTTAGGGTATGGATTAGGATTAGGGTACGTGTTAGGGTTAGGGTACGCGTTAGGGTTAGGGTAGTTATTAAACCTATCCCACTCCCTAGATACCCCTTAGCACGTCAAGGAATATTATTTGGGGGTCCAGCCATGGAGAAGAATTTAGACAGTAGGAGAAGATAAGGAACACACCCATTATCCTGAAATCACATTAGGATTCTCTTTTTAACCTGTTCCTTAATACACTAGTGCTTAGGAAATCTATTGGAGGCAGAAGCAGTCAAGGGTAGCTTAGGGTTAGGGTTAGGGTTAGGGTACGGCTTAGGGTACGGGTTCGGGTACGGGTTCGTGTACGGCGTAGGGTATGGGTTAGGGTTAGGGTTAGGGTTAGTTTGAAGGTTAGGGCTCGGTTTAGGGTACGGGTTAGGATTAGGGTTCGTGTTAGGGTTAGGGTAGGGGTTAGGGTTAGGGTACGCGTTAGGGTTAGGGTAGTTATTAAACCTATCCCACTCTCTAGATACCCCTTAGCACGTCAAGGAATATTATTTTGGGGTCCAGCCATGGAGAAGAGTTTAGACACTAGGAGAAGATAAGGAACACACCCATTATCCTGAAATCACATTAGGATTCTCTTTTTAACCTGTTCCTTAATACACTAGTGCTTAGGAAATCTATTGGAGGCAGAAGCAGTCAAGGGTAGCTTAGGGTTAGGGTTAGGTTTAGGTTTAGGGTTAGGGTTACGGTTAGGGTTAGGGTACGGCTTAGTGTACGGGTTCGGGTACGGGTTCGGGTATGGCGTAGGGTATGGGTTAGGGTTAGGGTTAGGGTTAGTTTGAGGGTTAGGGCTCGGTTTAGGTTACGGGTTAGGATTAGGGTACGTCTTAGGGTTAGGGTAGGGGTTAGGGTTAGGGTACGCGTTAGGGTTAGGGTAGTTATTAAACCTATCCCACTCCCTAGATAGCCCTTAGCACGTCAAGGAATATTATTTGGGGGTCCAGCCATGGAGAAGAGTTTAGACACTAGGAGAAGATGAGGAACACACCCATTATAAATTAATCACATTAGGATTCTCTTTTTAACCTGTTCCTTAAAACACTAGTGCTTAGGAAATCTATTGGAGGCAGAAGCAGTCAAGGGTACCTTAGGGTTAGGGTTAGGGTTAGGGTTAGGGTTAGCTTTAGGGTACGGCTTAGGGTACGGGTTCGGGTACGGGTTCGGGTACGGCGTAGGGTATGGGTTAGGGTTAGGGTTAGGGTTAGTTTGAGGGTTAGGGCTCGGTTTAGGGTACGGGTTAGTATTAGGGTACGTGTTAGGGTTAGGGTACGTGTTAGGGTTAGGGTAGTTATTAAACCTATCCCACTCTCTAGATACCCCTTAGCACGTCAAGGAATATTATTTGGGTGTCCAGCCATGGAGAAGTGTTTAGACACTAGGAGAAGATAAGGAACACACCCATTATCAAGAAATCACATTAGGATTCTCTTTTTAACCTGTTCCTTAAAACACTAGTGCTTAGGAAATCTATTGGAGGCAGAAGCAGTCAAGGGTAGCTGAGGGTTAGGGTTAGGTTTAGGGTTAGGGTTAGGGTTAGGGTACGGCTTAGGGTACGGTTTCGGGTACGGGTTCGTGTACGGCGTAGGGTATGGGTTAGGGTTAGGGTTAGTTTGAAGGTTAGGGCTCGGTTTAGGGTACGGGTTAGGATTAGGGTACGTGTTAGGGTTAGGGTAGGGGTTAGGGTTAGGGTACGCGTTAGGGTTAGGGTAGTTATTAAACCTATCCCACTCTCTAGATACCCCTTAGCACGTCAAGGAATATTATTTGGGTGTCCAGCCATGGAGAAGAGTTTAGACACTAGGAGAAGATAAGGAACACACCCATTATCAAGAAATCACATTAGGATTCTCTTTTTAACCTGTTCCTTAAAACACTAGTGCTTAGGAAATCTATTGGAGGCAGAAGCAGTCAAGGGTAGCTTAGGGTTACGGTTAGGGTTAGGGTACGGCTTAGGGTACGGGTTCGGGTACGGGTTCGGGTACGGGTTCGGGTACGGCGTAGGGTATGGTTTAGGTTTAGGGTTAGGGTTAGTTTGAGGGTTAGGGCTCGGTTTAGGTTACGGGTTAGGATTAGGGTACGTGTTAGGGTTAGGGTAGGGGTTAGGGTTAGGGTACGCGTTAGGGTTAGGGTAGTTATTAAACCTATCCCACTCTCTAGATACCCCTTAGCACGTCAAGGAATATTATTTGGGTGTCCAGCCATGGAGAAGAGTTTAGAAACTAGGAGAAGATAAGGAACACACCCATTATCAATAAATCACATTAGGATTCTCTTTTTAACCTGTTCCTTAAAACACTAGTGCTTAGGAAATCTATTGGAGGCAGAAGCAGTCAAGGGTAGCTTGGGGTTAGGGTTTGGGTTAGGGTACGGCTTAGGGTACGGGTTTGGGTACGGGTTCGGTTACGGGTTTGGGTATGGCGTACGATATGGGTTAGGGTTAGGGTTAGGGTTAGTTTGAGGGTTAGGGCTCGGTGTAGGGAACGGGTTAGGATTAGGGTACGTGTTAGGGTTAGGGTAGGTTTTAGGGTTAGGGTACGCGTTAGGGTTAGGGTAGTTATTAAACCTATCCCACTCTCTAGATACCCCCTGGCACGTCAAGGAATATTATTTGGGGGTCCAGCCATGGAGAAGAGTTTAGACACTAGGAGAAGATAAGGAACACACCCATTATCAAGAAATCACATTAGGATTCTCTTTTTAACCTGTTCCTTAAAACACTAGTGCTTAGGAAATCTATTGGAGGCAGAAGCAGTCAAGGGTAGCTTAGGGTTAGGGTTAGGGTTAGGGTACGGCTTAGGGTACGGGTTCGGGTACGGGTTCGGGTATGGCGTAGGGTATGGGTTAGGGTTAGGGTTAGGGTTAGTTTGAGGGTTAGGGCTCGGTTTAGGTTACGGGTTAGGATTAGGGTACGTCTTAGGGTTAGGGTAGGGGTTAGGGTTAGGGTACGCGTTAGGGTTAGGGTAGTTATTAAACCTATCCCACTCTCTAGATAACCCTTAGCACGTCAAGGAATATTATTTGGGGGTCCAGCCATGGAGAAGAGTTTAGACACTAGGAGAAGATGAGGAACACACCCATTATCAAGAAATCACATTAGGATTCTCTTTTTAACCTGTTCCTTAAAACACTAGTGCTTAGGAAATCTATTGGAGGCAGAAGCAGTCAAGGGTAGCTTAGGGTTGGGGTTAGGGTTAGGGTACGGCTTAGGGTACGGGTTCGGGTACGGGTTCGGGTACGGGTTCGGGTACGGCGTAGGGTATGGGTTAGGTTTAGGGTTAGGGTTAGTTTGAGGGTTAGGGCTCGGTTTAGGTTACGTGTTAGGATTAGGGTACGTGTTAGGGTTAGGGTAGGGGTTAGGGTTAGGGTACGCGTTAGGGTTAGGGTAGTTATTAAACATATCCCACTCTCTAGATACCCCTTAGCACGTCAAGGAATATTATTTGGGGGTCCAGCCATGGAGAAGAGTTTAGACACTAGGAGAAGATAAGGAACACACCCATTATCAAGAAATCACATTAGGATTCTCTTTTTAACCTGTTCCTTAAAACACTAGTGCTTAGGAAATCTATTGGAGGCAGAAGCAGTCAAGGGTAGCTTAGGGTTAGGGTTAGGGTTAGGGTACGGCTTAGGGTACGGGTTCGGGTACGGGTTCGGTTACGGGTTCGGGTACGGCGTAGGATATGGGTTAGGTTTAGGGTTAGGGTTAGTTTGAGGTTTAGGGCTCGGTTTAGGTTACGGGTTAGGATTAGGGTACGTGTTAGGGTTAGGGTAGGGGTTAGGGTTAGGGTACGCGTTAGGGTTAGGGTAGTTATTAAACCTATCCCACTCTCTAGATACCCCTTAGCACGTCAAGGAATATTATTTGGGGGTCCAGCCATGGAGAAGAGTTTAGACACTAGGAGAAGATAAGGAACACACCCATTATCAATAAATCACATTAGGATTCTCTTTTTAACCTGTTCCTTAAAACACTAGTGCTTAGGAAATCTATTGGAGGCAGAAGCAGTCAAGGGTAGCTTAGGGTTAGGGTTTGGGTTAGGGTACGGCTTAGGGTACGGGTTAGGGTTAGGGTACGTGTTAGGGTTAGGGTAGGGGTTAGGGTTAGGGTACGCGTTAGGGTTAGGGTAGTTATTAAACCTATCTCACTCTCAGGATTACCTTAGCACGTCAAAGAATATTATTTGGGGGTCCAGCCATGGAGAAGAGTTTAGACACTAGGAGAAGATAAGGAACACACCCATTATCAAGAAATCACATTAGGATTCTCTTTTTAACCTGTTCCTTAAAACACTAGTGCTTAGGAAATCTATTGGAGGCAGAAGCAGTCAAGGGTAGCTTAGGGTTAGGGTTAGGGTTAGGGTACGGCTTAGGGTACGGGTTCGGGTACGGGTTCGGGTACGGGTTCGGGTATGGCGTAGGGTATGGGTTAGGTTTAGGGTTAGGGTTAGTTTGAGGGTTAGGGCTCGGTTTAGGTTACGGGTTAGGATTAGGGTAAGTGTTAGGGTTAGGGTAGGGGTTAGGGTTAGGGTACGCGTTAGGGTTAGGGTAGTTATTAAACCTATCCCACTCCCTAGATACCCCTTAGCACGTCAAGGAATATTATTTGGGGGTCCAGCCATGGAGAAGAATTTAGACAGTAGGAGAAGATAAGGAACACACCCATTATCCTGAAATCACATTAGGATTCTCTTTTTAACCTGTTCCTTAATACACTAGTGCTTAGGAAATCTATTGGAGGCAGAAGCAGTCAAGGGTAGCTTAGGGTTAGGGTTAGGGTTAGGGTACGGCTTAGGGTACGGGTTCGGGTACGGGTTCGTGTACGGCGTAGGGTATGGGTTAGGGTTAGGGTTAGGGTTAGTTTGAAGGTTAGGGCTCGGTTTAGGGTACGGGTTAGGATTAGGGTTCGTGTTAGGGTTAGGGTAGGGGTTAGGGTTAGGGTACGCGTTAGGGTTAGGGTAGTTATTAAACCTATCCCACTCTCTAGATACCCCTTAGCACGTCAAGGAATATTATTTTGGGGTCCAGCCATGGAGAAGAGTTTAGACACTAGGAGAAGATAAGGAACACACCCATTATCCTGAAATCACATTAGGATTCTCTTTTTAACCTGTTCCTTAATACACTAGTGCTTAGGAAATCTATTGGAGGCAGAAGCAGTCAAGGGTAGCTTAGGGTTAGGGTTAGGTTTAGGTTTAGGGTTAGGGTTACGGTTAGGGTTAGGGTATGGCTTAGTGTACGGGTTCGGGTACGGGTTCGGGTATGGCGTAGGGTATGGGTTAGGGTTAGGGTTAGGGTTAGTTTGAGGGTTAGGGCTCGGTTTAGGTTACGGGTTAGGATTAGGGTACGTCTTAGGGTTAGGGTAGGGGTTAGGGTTAGGGTACGCGTTAGGGTTAGGGTAGTTATTAAACCTATCCCACTCCCTAGATAGCCCTTAGCACGTCAAGGAATATTATTTGGGGGTCCAGCCATGGAGAAGAGTTTAGACACTAGGAGAAGATGAGGAACACACCCATTATAAATTAATCACATTAGGATTCTCTTTTTAACCTGTTCCTTAAAACACTAGTGCTTAGGAAATCTATTGGAGGCAGAAGCAGTCAAGGGTACCTTAGGGTTAGGGTTAGGGTTAGGGTTAGGGTTAGCTTTAGGGTACGGCTTAGGGTACGGGTTCGGGTACGGGTTCGGGTACGGCGTAGGGTATGGGTTAGGGTTAGGGTTAGGGTTAGTTTGAGGGTTAGGGCTCGGTTTAGGGTACGGGTTAGTATTAGGGTACGTGTTAGGGTTAGGGTACGTGTTAGGGTTAGGGTAGTTATTAAACCTATCCCACTCTCTAGATACCCCTTAGCACGTCAAGGAATATTATTTGGGTGTCCAGCCATGGAGAAGTGTTTAGACACTAGGAGAAGATAAGGAACACACCCATTATCAAGAAATCACATTAGGATTCTCTTTTTAACCTGTTCCTTAAAACACTAGTGCTTAGGAAATCTATTGGAGGCAGAAGCAGTCAAGGGTAGCTGAGGGTTAGGGTTAGGTTTAGGGTTAGGGTTAGGGTTAGGGTACGGCTTAGGGTACGGTTTCGGGTACGGGTTCGTGTACGGCGTAGGGTATGGGTTAGGGTTAGGGTTAGTTTGAAGGTTAGGGCTCGGTTTAGGGTACGGGTTAGGATTAGGGTACGTGTTAGGGTTAGGGTAGGGGTTAGGGTTAGGGTACGCGTTAGGGTTAGGGTAGTTATTAAACCTATCCCACTCTCTAGATACCCCTTAGCACGTCAAGGAATATTATTTGGGTGTCCAGCCATGGAGAAGAGTTTAGACACTAGGAGAAGATAAGGAACACACCCATTATCAAGAAATCACATTAGGATTCTCTTTTTAACCTGTTCCTTAAAACACTAGTGCTTAGGAAATCTATTGGAGGCAGAAGCAGTCAAGGGTAGCTTAGGGTTACGGTTAGGGTTAGGGTACGGCTTAGGGTACGGGTTCGGGTACGGGTTCGGGTACGGGTTCGGGTACGGCGTAGGGTATGGTTTAGGTTTAGGGTTAGGGTTAGTTTGAGGGTTAGGGCTCGGTTTAGGTTACGGGTTAGGATTAGGGTACGTGTTAGGGTTAGGGTAGGGGTTAGGGTTAGGGTACGCGTTAGGGTTAGGGTAGTTATTAAACCTATCCCACTCTCTAGATACCCCTTAGCACGTCAAGGAATATTATTTGGGTGTCCAGCCATGGAGAAGAGTTTAGAAACTAGGAGAAGATAAGGAACACACCCATTATCAATAAATCACATTAGGATTCTCTTTTTAACCTGTTCCTTAAAACACTAGTGCTTAGGAAATCTATTGGAGGCAGAAGCAGTCAAGGGTAGCTTGGGGTTAGGGTTTGGGTTAGGGTACGGCTTAGGGTACGGGTTTGGGTACGGGTTCGGTTACGGGTTTGGGTATGGCGTACGATATGGGTTAGGGTTAGGGTTAGGGTTAGTTTGAGGGTTAGGGCTCGGTGTAGGGAACGGGTTAGGATTAGGGTACGTGTTAGGGTTAGGGTAGGTTTTAGGGTTAGGGTACGCGTTAGGGTTAGGGTAGTTATTAAACCTATCCCACTCTCTAGATACCCCCTGGCACGTCAAGGAATATTATTTGGGGGTCCAGCCATGGAGAAGAGTTTAGACACTAGGAGAAGATAAGGAACACACCCATTATCAAGAAATCACATTAGGATTCTCTTTTTAACCTGTTCCTTAAAACACTAGTGCTTAGGAAATCTATTGGAGGCAGAAGCAGTCAAGGGTAGCTTAGGGTTAGGGTTAGGGTTAGGGTACGGCTTAGGGTACGGGTTCGGGTACGGGTTCGGGTATGGCGTAGGGTATGGGTTAGGGTTAGGGTTAGGGTTAGTTTGAGGGTTAGGGCTCGGTTTAGGTTACGGGTTAGGATTAGGGTACGTCTTAGGGTTAGGGTAGGGGTTAGGGTTAGGGTACGCGTTAGGGTTAGGGTAGTTATTAAACCTATCCCACTCTCTAGATAACCCTTAGCACGTCAAGGAATATTATTTGGGGGTCCAGCCATGGAGAAGAGTTTAGACACTAGGAGAAGATGAGGAACACACCCATTATCAAGAAATCACATTAGGATTCTCTTTTTAACCTGTTCCTTAAAACACTAGTGCTTAGGAAATCTATTGGAGGCAGAAGCAGTCAAGGGTAGCTTAGGGTTGGGGTTAGGGTTAGGGTACGGCTTAGGGTACGGGTTCGGGTACGGGTTCGGGTACGGGTTCGGGTACGGCGTAGGGTATGGGTTAGGTTTAGGGTTAGGGTTAGTTTGAGGGTTAGGGCTCGGTTTAGGTTACGTGTTAGGATTAGGGTACGTGTTAGGGTTAGGGTAGGGGTTAGGGTTAGGGTACGCGTTAGGGTTAGGGTAGTTATTAAACATATCCCACTCTCTAGATACCCCTTAGCACGTCAAGGAATATTATTTGGGGGTCCAGCCATGGAGAAGAGTTTAGACACTAGGAGAAGATAAGGAACACACCCATTATCAAGAAATCACATTAGGATTCTCTTTTTAACCTGTTCCTTAAAACACTAGTGCTTAGGAAATCTATTGGAGGCAGAAGCAGTCAAGGGTAGCTTAGGGTTAGGGTTAGGGTTAGGGTACGGCTTAGGGTACGGGTTCGGGTACGGGTTCGGTTACGGGTTCGGGTACGGCGTAGGATATGGGTTAGGTTTAGGGTTAGGGTTAGTTTGAGGTTTAGGGCTCGGTTTAGGTTACGGGTTAGGATTAGGGTACGTGTTAGGGTTAGGGTAGGGGTTAGGGTTAGGGTACGCGTTAGGGTTAGGGTAGTTATTAAACCTATCCCACTCTCTAGATACCCCTTAGCACGTCAAGGAATATTATTTGGGGGTCCAGCCATGGAGAAGAGTTTAGACACTAGGAGAAGATAAGGAACACACCCATTATCAATAAATCACATTAGGATTCTCTTTTTAACCTGTTCCTTAAAACACTAGTGCTTAGGAAATCTATTGGAGGCAGAAGCAGTCAAGGGTAGCTTAGGGTTAGGGTTTGGGTTAGGGTACGGCTTAGGGTACGGGTTAGGGTTAGGGTACGTGTTAGGGTTAGGGTAGGGGTTAGGGTTAGGGTACGCGTTAGGGTTAGGGTAGTTATTAAACCTATCTCACTCTCAGGATTACCTTAGCACGTCAAAGAATATTATTTGGGGGTCCAGCCATGGAGAAGAGTTTAGACACTAGGAGAAGATAAGGAACACACCCATTATCAAGAAATCACATTAGGATTCTCTTTTTAACCTGTTCCTTAAAACACTAGTGCTTAGGAAATCTATTGGAGGCAGAAGCAGTCAAGGGTAGCTTAGGGTTAGGGTTAGGGTTAGGGTACGGCTTAGGGTACGGGTTCGGGTACGGGTTCGGGTACGGGTTCGGGTATGGCGTAGGGTATGGGTTAGGTTTAGGGTTAGGGTTAGTTTGAGGGTTAGGGCTCGGTTTAGGTTACGGGTTAGGATTAGGGTAAGTGTTAGGGTTAGGGTAGGGGTTAGGGTTAGGGTACGCGTTAGGGTTAGGGTAGTTATTAAACCTATCCCACTCTCTAGATACCCCTTAGCACGTCAAGGAATATTATTTGGGGGTCCAGCCATGGAGAAGAGTTTAGACACTAGGAGAAGATAAGGAACACACCCATTATCAATAAATCACATTAGGATTCTCTTTTTAACTTGTTCCTTAAAACACTAGTGCTTAGGAAATCTATTGGAGGCAGAAGCAGTCAAGGGTAGCTTAGGGTTAGGGTTTGGGTTAGGGTACGGCTTAGGGTACGGGTTCGGGTACGGGTTCGGGTACGGGTTTGGGTATGGCGTACGATATGGGTTAGGGTTAGGGTTAGGGTTAGTTTGAGGGTTAGGGCTCGGTGTAGGGTACGGGTTAGGATTAGGGTACGTGTTAGGGTTAGGGTAGGGGTTAGGGTTAGGGTACGCGTTAGGGTTAGGGTAGTTATTAAACCTATCCCACTCTCTAGATACCCCTTAGCACGTCAAGGAATATTATTTGGGTGTCCAGCCATGGAGAAGAGTTTAGACACTAGGAGAAGATAAGGAACACACCCATTATCAAGAAATCACATTAGGATTCTCTTTTTAACCTGTTCCTTAAAACACTAGTGCTTAGGAAATCTATTGGAGGCAGAAGCAGTCAAAGGTAGCTTAGGGTTAGGGTTAGGGTTAGGGTTAGGGTTAGGGTTAGGGTACGGCTTAGGGTACGGGTTCGGGTACGGGTTCGTGTATGGCGTAGGGTATGGGTTAGGGTTAGGGTTAGGGTTAGTTTGAAGGTTAGGGCTCGGTTTAGGGTACGGGTTAGGATTAGGGTTCGTGTTAGGGTTAGGGTAGAGGTTAGGGTTAGGGTAGTTATTAAACCTATCCCACTCTCTAGATACCCCTTAGCACGTCAAGGAATATTATTTGGGTGTCCAGCTATGGAGAAGAGTTTAGACACTAGGAGAAGATAAGGAACACACCCATTATCAAGAAATCACATTAGGATTCTCTTTTTAACCTGTTCCTTAAAACACTAGTGCTTAGGAAATCTATTGGAGGCAGAAGCAGTCAAGGGTAGCTTAGGGTTAGGGTTAGGTTTAGGGTTAGGGTTAGGGTTAGGGTACGGCTTAGGGTACGGTTTCGGGTACGGGTTCGTGTACGGCGTAGGGTATGGGTTAGGGTTAGGGTTACTTTGAAGGTTAGGGCTCGGTTTAGGATACGGGTTAGGATTAGGGTACGTGTTAGGGTTAGGGTAGGGGTTAGGGTTAGGGTACGCGTTAGGGTTAGGGTAGTTATTAAACCTATCCCACTCTCTAGATACCCCTTAGCACGTCAAGGAATATTATTTGGGGGTCCAGCCATGGAGAAGAGTTTAGACACTAGGAGAAGATAAGGAACACACCCATTATCAAGAAATCACATTAGGATTCTCTTTTTAACCTGTTCCTTAAAACACTAGTGCTTAGGAAATCTATTGGAGGCAGAAGCAGTCAAGGGTAGCTTAGGGTTAGGGTTAGGGTTAGGGTACGGCTTAGGGTACGGGTTCGGGTACGGGTTCGGTTACGGGTTCGGGTACGGCGTAGGGTATGGGTTAGGTTTAGGGTTAGGGTTAGTTTGAGGGTTAGGGCTCGGTTTAGGTTACGGGTTAGGATTAGGGTACGTGTTAGGGTTAGGGTAGGGGTTAGGGTTAGGGTACGCGTTAGGGTTAGGGTAGTTATTAAACCTATCCCACTCTCTAGATACCCCTTAGCACGTCAAGGAATATTATTTGGGTGTCCAGCCATGGAGAAGTGTTTAGACACTAGGAGAAGATAAGGAACACACCCATTATCAATAAATCACATTAGGATTCTCTTTTTAACCTGTTCCTTAAAACACTAGTGCTTAGGAAATCTATTGGAGGCAGAAGCAGTCAAGGGTAGCTTAGGGTTAGGGTTTGGGTTAGGGTACGGCTTAGGGTACGGGTTCGGGTACGGGTTCGGGTACGGGTTTGGGTATGGCGTACGATATGGGTTAGGGTTAGGGTTAGGGTTAGTTTGAGGGTTAGGGCTCGGTGTAGGGTACGGGTTAGGATTAGGGTACGTGTTAGGGTTAGGGTAGGGGTTAGGGTTAGGGTACGCGTTAGGGTTAGGGTAGTTATTAAACCTATCCCACTCTCTAGATACCCCTTAGCACGTCAAGGAATATTATTTGGGTGTCCAGCCATGGAGAAGAGTTTAGACACTAGGAGAAGATAAGGAACACACCCATTATCCTGAAATCACATTAGGATTCTCTTTTTAACCTGTTCCTTAATACACTAGTGCTTAGGAAATCTATTGGAGGCAGAAGCAGTCAAGGGTAGCTTAGGGTTAGGGTTACGGTGAGGGTTAGGGTTAGCGTATGGCTTAGGGTACGGGTTCGGGTACGGGTTCGGGTACGGCGTAGGGTATGGGTTAGGGTTAGGTTTAGGGTTAGTTTGAGGGTTAGGGCTCCGTTTAGGGTACGGGTTAGGATTAGGGTACATGTTAGGGTTAGGGTAGGGGTTAGGGTTAGGGTACGCGTTAGGGTTAGGGTAGTTATTAAACCTATCCCACTCTCTAGATACCCCTTAGCACGTTAAGCAATATTATTAGGGGGTCCAGCCATGGAGAAGAGTTTAGACACTAGGAGAAGATAAGGAACACACCCATTATCAAGAAATCACATTAGGATTCTCTTTTTAACCTGTTCCTTAAAACACTAGTGCTTAGGAAATCTATTGGAGGCAGAAGCAGTCAAGGGTAGCTTAGGGTTAGGGTTAGGGTTAGGGTACGGCTTAGGGTACGGGTTCGGCTACGGGTTCGGGTACGGGTTCGGGTACGGCGTAGGGTATGGGTTAGGTTTAGGGTTAGGGTTAGTTTGAGGGTTAGGGCTCGGTTTAGGTTACGGGTTAGGATTAGGGTACGTGTTAGGGTTAGGGTAGGGGTTAGGGTTAGGGTACGCGTTAGGGTTAGGGTAGTTATTAAACCTATCCCACTCTCTAGATACCCCTTAGCACGTCAAGGAATATTATTTGGGGGTCCAGCCATGGAGAAGAGTTTAGACACTAGGAGAAGATAAGGAACACACCCATTATCAAGAAATCACATTAGGATTCTCTTTTTAACCTGTTCCTTAAAACACTAGTGCTTAGGAAATCTATTGGAGGCAGAAGCAGTCAAGGGTAGCTTAGGGTCAGGGTTAGGGTTAGGGTACGGCTTAGGGTACGGGTTCGGGTACGGGTTCGGGTATGGCGTAGGGTATGGGTTAGGGTTAGGGTTAGGGTTAGTTTGAGGGTTAGGGCTCGGTTTAGGTTACGGGTTAGGATTAGGATACGTCTTAGGGTTAGGGTAGGGGTTAGGGTTAGGGTACGCGTTAGGGTTAGGGTAGTTATTAAACCTATCCCACTCCCTAGATAGCCCTTATCACGTCAAGGAATATTATTTGGGGGTCCAGCCATGGAGAAGAGTTTAGACACTAGGAGAAGATGAGGAACACACCCATTATCAAGAAATCACATTAGGATTCTCTTTTTAACCTTTTCCTTAAAACACCAGTGCTTAGGAAATCTATTGGAGGCAGAAGCAGTCAAGGGTAGCTTAGGGTTAGGGTTAGGGTTAGGGTTAGCTTTAGGGTACGGCTTAGGGTACGGGTTCGGGTACGGGTTCGGGTACGGCGTAGGGTATGGGTTAGGGTTAGGGTTAGGGTTAATTTGAGGGTTAGGGCTCGGTTTAGGGTACGGGTTAGGATTAGGGTACGTGTTAGTGTTAGGGTAGGGGTTAGGTTTAGGGTACGCGTTAGGGTTAGGGTAGTTATTAAACCTATCCCACTCTCTAGATACCCCTTAGCACGTCAAAGAATATTATTTGGGGGTCCAGCCATGGAGAAGAGTTTAGACACTAGGAGAAGATAAGGAACACACCCATTATCAAGAAATCACATTAGGATTCTCTTTTTAACTTGTTCCTTAAAACACTAGTGCTTAGGAAATCTATTGGAGGCAGAAGCAGTCAAGGGTAGCTTAGGGTCAGGGTTAGGGTTAGGGTACGGCTTAGGGTACGGGTTCGGGTACGGGTTCGGGTATGGCGTAGGGTATGGGTTAGGGTTAGGGTTAGGGTTAGTTTGAGGGTTAGGGCTCGGTTTAGGTTACGGGTTAGGATTAGGGTACGCCTTAGGGTTAGGGTAGGGGTTAGGGTTAGGGTACGCGTTAGGGTTAGGGTAGTTATTAAACCTATCCCACTCCCTAGATAGCCCTTAGCACTTCAAGGAATATTATTTGGGGGTCCAGCCATGGAGAAGAGTTTAGACACTAGGAGAAGATGAGGAACACACCCATTATCAAGAAATCACATTAGGATTCTCTTTTTAACCTGTTCCTTAAAACACTAGTGCTTAGGAAATCTATTGGAGGCAGAAGCAGTCAAGGGTAGCTTAGGGTTAGGGTTAGGGTTAGGGTTAGGGTTAGCTTTAGGGTACGGCTTAGGGTACGGGTTCGGGTACGGGTTCGGGTACGGCGTAGGGTATGGGTTAGGGTTAGGGTTAGGGTTAATTTGAGGGTTAGGGCTCGGTTTAGGGTACGGGTTAGGATTAAGGTACGTGTTAGGGTTAGGGTACGCGTTAGGGTTAGGGTAGTTATTAAACTTATCCCACTCTCTCGATACCCCTTAGCACGTCAAGGAATATTATTTGGGTGTCCAGCCATGGAGAAGTGTTTAGACACTAGGAGAAGATAAGGAACACACCCATTATCAAGAAATCACATTAGGATTCTCTTTTTAACCTGTTCCTTAAAACACTAGTGCTTCGGAAATCTATTGGAGGCAGAAGCAGTCAAGGGTAGCTTAGGGTTAGCGTTAGGTTTAGGGTTAGGGTTAGGGTTAGGGTACGGCTTAGGGTACGGTTTTGGGTACGGGTTCGTGTACGGCGTAGGGTATGGGTTAGGGTTAGGGTTAGTTTGAAGGTTAGGGCTCGGTTTAGGGTACGGGTTAGGATTAGGGTACGTGTTAGGTTTAGGGTAGGGGTTAGGGTTAGGGTACGCGTTAGGGTTAGGGTAGTTATTAAACCTATCCCACTCTCTAGATACCCTTTAGCACGTCAAGGAATATTATTTGGGGGTCCAGCCATGGAGAAGTGTTTAGACACTAGGAGAAGATAAGGAACACACCCATTATCAAGAAATCACATTAGGATTCTCTTTTTAACCTGTTCCTTAAAACACTAGTGCTTAGGAAATCTATTGGAGGCAGAAGCAGTCAAGGGTAGCTTAGGGTTAGGGTTAGGGTTAGGGTACGGCTTAGGGTACGGGTTCGGGTACGGGTTCGGGTACGGGTTCGGGTATGGCGTAGGGTATGGGTTAGGTTTAGGGTTAGGGTTAGTTTGAGGGTTAGGGCTCGGTGTAGGGTACGGGTTAGGATTAGGGTACGTTTTAGGGTTAGGGTAGGGTTTAGGGTTAGGGTACGCGTTAGGGTTAGGGTAGTTATTAAACCTATCCCACTCTCTAGATACCCCTTAGCACGTCAAGGAATATTATTTGGGGGTCCAGCCATGGAGAAGAGTTTAGACACTAGGAGAAGATAGGGAACACACCCATTATCAAGAAATCACATTAGGATTCTCTTTTTAACCTGTTCCTTAAAACACTAGTGCTTAGGAAATCCATTGGAGGCAGAAGCAGTCAAGGGTAGCTTAGGGTTAGGGTTAGGGTTAGGGTACGGCTTAGGGTACGGGTTCGGGTACGGGTTCGTGTACGGCGTAGGGTATGGGTTAGGGTTAGGGTTAGGGTTAGTTTGAAGGTTAGGGCTCGGTTTAGGGTACGGGTTAGGATTAGGGTTCGTGTTAGGGTTAGGGTAGGGGTTAGGGTTAGGGTACGCGATAGGGTTAGGGTAGTTATTAAACCTATCCCACTCCCTAGATACCCCTTAGCACGTCAAGGAATATTATTTGGGGGACCAGCCATGGAGAAGAGTTTAGACAGTAGGAGAAGATAAGGAACACACCCATTATCCTGAAATCACATTAGGATTCTCTTTTTAACCTGTTCCTTAATACACTAGTGCTTAGGAAATCTATTGGAGGCAGAAGCAGTGAAGGGTAGCTTAGGGTTAGGGTTAGGTTTAGGTTTAGGGTTAGGGTTAGGGTTAGGGTTAGGGTACGGCTTAGTGTACGGGTTCGGGTACGGGTTCGGGTATGGCGTAGGGTCTGGGTTAGGGTTAGGGTTAGGGTTAGTTTGAGGGTTAGGGCTCGGTTTAGGTTACTTGTTAGGATTAGGGTACGTCTTAGGGTTAGGGTAGGGGTTAGGGTTAGTGTACGCGTTAGGGTTAGGGTAGTTATTAAACCTATCCCACTCTCTAGATAACCCTTAGCACGTCAAGGAATATTATTTGGGGGTCCAGCCATGGAGAAGAGTTTAGACACTAGGAGAAGATGAGGAACACACCCATTATCAAGAAATCACATTAGGATTCTCTTTTTAACCTGTTCCTTAAAACACTAGTGCTTAGGAAATCTATTGGAGGCAGAAGCAGTCAAGGGTAGCTTAGGGTTAGGGTTAGGGTTAGGGTTAGGGTTAGCTTTAGGGTACGGCTTAGGGTACGGGTTCGGGTACGGGTTCGGGTACGGCGTAGGGTATGGGTTAGGGTTAGGGTTAGGGTTAGTTTGAGGGTTAGGGCTCGGTTTAGGGTACGGGTTAGGATTAGGGTACGTGTTAGGGTTAGGGTACGCGTTAGGGTTAGGGTAGTTATTAAACCTATCCCACTCTCTAGATACCCCTTAGCACGTCAAGGAATATTATTTGGGTGTCCAGCCATGGAGAAGAGTTTAGACACTAGGAGAAGATAAGGAACACACCCATTATCAAGAAATCACATTAGGATTCTCTTTTTAACCTGTTCCTTAAAACACTAGTGCTTAGGAAATCTATTGGAGGCAGAAGCAGTCAAGGGTAGCTTAGGGTTAGGGTTAGGTTTAGGGTTAGGGTTAGAGTTAGGGTACGGCTTAGGGTACGGTTTCGGGTACGGGTTCGTGTACGGCGTAGGGTATGGGTTAGGGTTAGGGTTAGTTTGAAGGTTAGGGCTCGGTTTAGGGTACGGGTTAGGATTAGGGTACGTGTTAGGGTTAGGGTAGGGGTTAGGGTTAGGGTACGCGTTAGGGTTAGGGTAGTTATTAAACCTATCCCACTCTCTAGATACCCCTTAGCACGTCAAGGAATATTATTTGGGGGTCCAGCCATGGAGAAGAGTTTAGACACTAGGAGAAGATAAGGAACACACCCATTATCAAGAAATCACATTAGGATTCTCTTTTTAACCTGTTCCTTAAAACACTAGTGCTTAGGAAATCTATTGGAGGCAGAAGCAGTCAAGGGTAGCTTAGGGTTAGGGTTAGGGTTAGGGTACGGCTTAGGGTACGGGTTCGGGTACGGGTTCGGTTACGGGTTCGGGTACGGCGTAGGGTATGGGTTAGGTTTAGGGTTAGGGTTAGTTTGAGGGTTAGGGCTCGGTTTAGGTTACGGGTTAGGATTAGGTTTCGTGTTAGGGTTAGGGTAGGGGTTAGGGTTAGGGTACGCGTTAGGGTTAGGGTAGTTATTAAACCTATCCCACTCTCTAGATACCCCTTAGCACGTCAAGGAATATTATTTGGGGGTCCAGCCATGGAGAAGAGTTTAGACACTAGGAGAAGATAAGGAACACACCCATTATCAATAAATCACATTAGGATTCTCTTTTTAACCTGTTCCTTAAAACACTAGTGCTTAGGAAATCTATTGGAGGCAGAAGCAGTCAAGGGTAGCTTAGGGTTAGGGTTTGGGTTAGGGTACGGCTTAGGGTACGGGTTCGGGTACGGGTTCGGGTACGGGTTTGGGTATGGCGTACGATATGGGTTAGGGTTAGGGTTAGGGTTAGTTTGAGGGTTAGGGCTCGGTTTAGGTTACGGGTTAGGATTAGGGTACGTCTTAGGGTTAGGGTAGGGGTTAGGGTTAGGGTACGCGTTAGGGTTAGGGTAGTTATTAAACCTATCCCACTCCCTAGATAGCCCTTAGCACGTCAAGGAATATTATTTGGGGGTCCAGCCATGGAGAAGAGTTTAGACACTAGGAGAAGATGAGGAACACACCCATTATCAAGAAATCACATTAGGATTCTCTTTTTAACCTGTTCCTTAAAACACTAGTGCTTAGGAAATCTATTGGAGGCAGAAGCAGTCAAGGTTAGCTTAGGGTTAGGGTTAGGGTTAGGGTTAGGGTTAGCTTTAGGGTACGGCTTAGGGTACGGGTTCGGGTACGGGTTCGGGTACGGCGTAGGGTATGGGTTAGGGTTAGGGTTAGGGTTAATTTGAGGGTTAGGGCTCGGTTTAGGGTACGGGTTAGGATTAGGGTACGTGTTAGGGTTAGGGTACGCGTTAGGGTTAGGGTAGTTATTAAACCTATCCCACTCTCTAGATACCCCTTAGCACGTCAAGGAATATTATTTGGGTGTCCAGCCATGGAGAAGTGTTTAGACACTAGGAGAAGATAAGGAACACACCCATTATCAAGAAATCACATTAGGATTCTCTTTTTAACCTGTTCCTTAAAACACTAGTGCTTAGGAAATCTATTGGAGGCAGAAGCAGTCAAGGGTAGCTTAGGGTTAGGGTTAGGGTTAGGGTTAGGGTACGGCTTAGGGTACGGTTTCGGGTACGGGTTCGTGTACGGCGTAGGGTATGGGTTAGGGTTAGGGTTAGTTTGAAGGTTAGGGCTCGGTTTAGGGTACGGGTTAGGATTAGGGTACGTGTTAGGGTTAGGGTAGGGGTTAGGGTTAGGGTACGCGTTAGGGTTAGGGTAGTTATTAAACCTATCCCACTCTCTAGATACCCTTTAGCACGTCAAGGAATATTATTTGGGGGTCCAGCCATGGAGAAGAGTTTAGACACTAGGAGAAGATAAGGAACACACCCATTATCAATAAATCACATTAGGATTCTCTTTTTAACCTGTTCCTTAAAACACTAGTGCTTAGGAAATCTATTGGAGGCAGAAGCAGTCAAGGGTAGCTTAGGGTTAGGGTTTGGGTTAGGGTACGGCTTAGGGTACGGGTTCGGGTACGGGTTCGGGTACGGGTTCGGGTATGGCGTACGATATGGGTTAGGGTTAGGGTTAGGGTTAGTTTGAGGGTTAGGGCTCGGTGTAGGGTACGGGTTAGGATTAGGGTACGTGTTAGGGTTAGGGTAGGGTTTAGGGTTAGGGTACGCGTTAGGGTTAGGGTAGTTATTAAACCTATCCCACTCTCTAGATACCCCTTAGCACGTCAAGGAATATTATTTGGGGGTCCAGCCATGGAGAAGAGTTTAGACACTAGGAGAAGATAAGGAACACACCCATTATCAAGAAATCACATTAGGATTCTCTTTTTAACCTGTTCCTTAAAACACTAGTGCTTAGGAAATCTATTGGAGGCAGAAGCAGTCAAGGGTAGCTTAGGGTTAGGGTTAGGGTTAGGGTACGGCTTAGGGTACGGGTTCGGGTACGGGTTCGTGTACGGCATAGGGTATGGGTTAGGGTTAGGGTTAGGGTTAGTTTGAAGGTTAGGGCTCGGTTTAGGGTACGGGTTAGGATTAGGGTTCGTGTTAGGGTTAGGGTAGGGGTTAGGGTTAGGGTACGCGATAGGGTTAGGGTAGTTATTAAACCTATCCCACTCCCTAGATACCCCTTAGCACGTCAAGGAATATTATTTGGGGGACCAGCCATGGAGAAGAGTTTAGACAGTAGGAGAAGATAAGGAACACACCCATTATCCTGAAATCACATTAGGATTCTCTTTTTAACCTGTTCCTTAATACACTAGTGCTTAGGAAATCTATTGGAGGCAGAAGCAGTGAAGGGTAGCTTAGGGTTAGGGTTAGGTTTAGGTTTAGGGTTAGAGTTAGGGTTAGGGTTAGGGTACGGCTTAGTGTACGGGTTCGGGTACGGGTTCGGGTATGGCGTAGGGTCTGGGTTAGGGTTAGGGTTAGGGTTAGTTTGAGGGTTAGGGCTCGGTTTAGGTTACTTGTTAGGATTAGGGTACGTCTTAGGGTTAGGGTAGGTGTTAGGGTTAGTGTACGCGTTAGGGTTAGGGTAGTTATTAAACCTATCCCACTCTCTAGATAACCCTTAGCACGTCAAGGAATATTATTTGGGGGTCCAGCCATGGAGAAGAGTTTAGACACTAGGAGAAGATGAGGAACACACCCATTATCAAGAAATCACATTAGGATTCTCTTTTTAACCTGTTCCTTAAAACACTAGTGCTTAGGAAATCTATTGGAGGCAGAAGCAGTCAAGGGTAGCTTAGGGTTAGGGTTAGGGTTAGGGTTAGGGTTAGCTTTAGGGTACGGCTTAGGGTACGGGTTCGGGTACGGGTTCGGGTACGGCGTAGGGTATGGGTTAGGGTTAGGGTTAGGGTTAGTTTGAGGGTTAGGGCTCGGTTTAGGGTACGGGTTAGGATTAGGGTACGTGTTAGGGTTAGGGTACGCGTTAGGGTTAGGGTAGTTATTAAACCTATCCCACTCTCTAGATACCCCTTAGCACGTCAAGGAATATTATTTGGGTGTCCAGCCATGGAGAAGAGTTTAGACACTAGGAGAAGATAAGGAACACACCCATTATCAAGAAATCACATTAGGATTCTCTTTTTAACCTGTTCCTTAAAACACTAGTGCTTAGGAAATCTATTGGAGGCAGAAGCAGTCAAGGGTAGCTTAGGGTTAGGGTTAGGTTTAGGGTTAGGGTTAGGGTTAGGGTACGGCTTAGGGTACGGTTTCGGGTACGGGTTCGTGTACGGCGTAGGGTATGGGTTAGGGTTAGGGTTAGTTTGAAGGTTAGGGCTCGGTTTAGGGTACGGGTTAGGATTAGGGTACGTGTTAGGGTTAGGGTAGGGGTTAGGGTTAGGGTACGCGTTAGGGTTAGGGTAGTTATTAAACCTATCCCACTCTCTAGATACCCCTTAGCACGTCAAGGAATATTATTTGGGGGTCCAGCCATGGAGAAGAGTTTAGACACTAGGAGAAGATAAGGAACACACCCATTATCAAGAAATCACATTAGGATTCTCTTTTTAACCTGTTCCTTAAAACACTAGTGCTTAGGAAATCTATTGGAGGCAGAAGCAGTCAAGGGTAGCTTAGGGTTAGGGTTAGGGTTAGGGTACGGCTTAGGGTACGGGTTCGGGTACGGGTTCGGGTACGGGTTCGGGTACGGCTTAGGGTATGGGTTAGGTTTAGGGTTAGGGTTAGTTTGAGGGTTAGGGCTCGGTTTAGGTTACGGGTTAGGATTAGGGTACGAGTTAGGGTTAGGGTAGGTGTTAGGGTTAGGGTACGCGTTAGGGTTAGGGTAGTTATTAAACCTATCCCACTCTCTAGATACCCCTTAGCACGTCAAGGAATATTATTTGGGGGTCCAGTCATGGAGAAGAGTTTCGACACTAGGAGAAGATAAGGAACACACCCATTATCAATAAATCACATTAGGATTCTCTTTTTAACCTGTTCCTTAAAACACTAGTGCTTAGGAAATCTATTGGAGGCAGAAGCAGTCAAGGGTAGCTTAGGGTTAGGGTTTGGGTTAGGGTACGGCTTAGGGTACGGGTTCGGGTACGGGTTCGGGTACGGGTTTGGGTATGGCGTACGATATGGGTTAGGGTTAGGGTTAGGGTTAGTTTGAGGGTTAGGGCTCGGTGTAGGGTACGGGTTAGGATTAGGGTACGTGTTAGGGTTAGGGTAGGGGTTAGGGTTAGGGTACGCGTTAGGGTTAGGGTAGTTATTAAACCTATCCCACTCTCTAGATACCCCTTAGCACGTCAAGGAATATTATTTGGGTGTCCAGCCATGGAGAAGAGTTTAGACACTAGGAGAAGATAAGGAACACACCCATTATCAAGAAATCACATTAGGATTCTCTTTTTAACCTGTTCCTTAAAACACTAGTGCTTAGGAAATCTATTGGAGGCAGAAGCAGTCAAGGGTAGCTTAGGGTCAGGGTTAGGGTTAGGGTACGGCTTAGGGTACGGGTTCGGGTACGGGTTCGGGTATGGCGTAGGGTATGGGTTAGGGTTAGGGTTAGGGTTAGTTTGAGGGTTAGGGCTCGGTTTAGGTTACGGGTTAGGATTAGGATACGTCTTAGGGTTAGGGTAGGGGTTAGGGTTAGGGTACGCGTTAGGGTTAGGGTAGTTATTAAACCTATCCCACTCCCTAGATAGCCCTTATCACGTCAAGGAATATTATTTGGGGGTCCAGCCATGGAGAAGAGTTTAGACACTAGGAGAAGATGAGGAACACACCCATTATCAAGAAATCACATTAGGATTCTCTTTTTAACCTTTTCCTTAAAACACCAGTGCTTAGGAAATCTATTGGAGGCAGAAGCAGTCAAGGGTAGCTTAGGGTTAGGGTTAGGGTTAGGGTTAGCTTTAGGGTACGGCTTAGGGTACGGGTTCGGGTACGGGTTCGGGTACGGCGTAGGGTATGGGTTAGGGTTAGGGTTAGGGTTAATTTGAGGGTTAGGGCTCGGTTTAGGGTACGGGTTAGGATTAGGGTACGTGTTAGTGTTAGGGTAGGTGTTAGGTTTAGGGTACGCGTTAGGGTTAGGGTAGTTATTAAACCTATCCCACTCTCTAGATACCCCTTAGCACGTCAAAGAATATTATTTGGGGGTCCAGCCATGGAGAAGAGTTTAGACACTAGGAGAAGATAAGGAACACACCCATTATCAAGAAATCACATTAGGATTCTCTTTTTAACTTGTTCCTTAAAACACTAGTGCTTAGGAAATCTATTGGAGGCAGAAGCAGTCAAGGGTAGCTTAGGGTCAGGGTTAGGGTTAGGGTACGGCTTAGGGTACGGGTTCGGGTACGGGTTCGGGTATGGCGTAGGGTATGGGTTAGGGTTAGGGTTAGGGTTAGTTTGAGGGTTAGGGCTCGGTTTAGGTTACGGGTTAGGATTAGGGTACGCCTTAGGGTTAGGGTAGGGGTTAGGGTTAGGGTACGCGTTAGGGTTAGGGTAGTTATTAAACCTATCCCACTCCCTAGATAGCCCTTAGCACTTCAAGGAATATTATTTGGGGGTCCAGCCATGGAGAAGAGTTTAGACACTAGGAGAAGATGAGGAACACACCCATTATCAAGAAATCACATTAGGATTCTCTTTTTAACCTGTTCCTTAAAACACTAGTGCTTAGGAAATCTATTGGAGGCAGAAGCAGTCAAGGGTAGCTTAGGGTTAGGGTTAGGGTTAGGGTTAGGGTTAGCTTTAGGGTACGGCTTAGGGTACGGGTTCGGGTACGGGTTCGGGTACGGCGTAGGGTATGGGTTAGGGTTAGGGTTAGGGTTAATTTGAGGGTTAGGGCTCGGTTTAGGGTACGGGTTAGGATTAAGGTACGTGTTAGGGTTAGGGTACGCGTTAGGGTTAGGGTAGTTATTAAACTTATCCCACTCTCTCGATACCCCTTAGCACGTCAAGGAATATTATTTGGGTGTCCAGCCATGGAGAAGTGTTTAGACACTAGGAGAAGATAAGGAACACACCCATTATCAAGAAATCACATTAGGATTCTCTTTTTAACCTGTTCCTTAAAACACTAGTGCTTAGGAAATCTATTGGAGGCAGAAGCAGTCAAGGGTAGCTTAGGGTTAGGGTTAGGTTTAGGGTTAGGGTTAGGGTTAGGGTACGGCTTAGGGTACGGTTTTGGGTACGGGTTCGTGTACGGCGTAGGGTATGGGTTAGGGTTAGGGTTAGTTTGAAGGTTAGGGCTCGGTTTAGGGTACGGGTTAGGATTAGGGTACGTGTTAGGTTTAGGATAGGGGTTAGGGTTAGGGTACGCGTTAGGGTTAGGGTAGTTATTAAACCTATCCCACTCTCTAGATACCCTTTAGCACGTCAAGGAATATTATTTGGGGGTCCAGCCATGGAGAAGTGTTTAGACACTAGGAGAAGATAAGGAACACACCCATTATCAAGAAATCACATTAGGATTCTCTTTTTAACCTGTTCCTTAAAACACTAGTGCTTAGGAAATCTATTGGAGGCAGAAGCAGTCAAGGGTAGCTTAGGGTTAGGGTTAGGGTTAGGGTATGGCTTAGGGTACGGGTTCGGGTACGGGTTCGGGTACGGGTTCGGGTATGGCGTAGGGTATGGGTTAGGTTTAGGGTTAGGGTTAGTTTGAGGGTTAGGGCTCGGTGTAGGGTACGGGTTAGGATTAGGGTACGTTTTAGGGTTAGGGTAGGGTTTAGGGTTAGGGTACGCGTTAGGGTTAGGGTAGTTATTAAACCTATCCCACTCTCTAGATACCCCTTAGCACGTCAAGGAATATTATTTGGGGGTCCAGCCATGGAGAAGAGTTTAGACACTAGGAGAAGATAGGGAACACACCCATTATCAAGAAATCACATTAGGATTCTCTTTTTAACCTGTTCCTTAAAACACTAGTGCTTAGGAAATCCATTGGAGGCAGAAGCAGTCAAGGGTAGCTTAGGGTTAGGGTTAGGGTTAGGGTACGGCTTAGGGTACGGGTTCGGGTACGGGTTCGTGTACGGCGTAGGGTATGGGTTAGGGTTAGGGTTAGGGTTAGTTTGAAGGTTAGGGCTCGGTTTAGGGTACGGGTTAGGATTAGGGTTCGTGTTAGGGTTAGGGTAGGGGTTAGGGTTAGGGTACGCGATAGGGTTAGGGTAGTTATTAAACCTATCCCACTCCCTAGATACCCCTTAGCACGTCAAGGAATATTATTTGGGGGACCAGCCATGGAGAAGAGTTTAGACAGTAGGAGAAGATAAGGAACACACCCATTATCCTGAAATCACATTAGGATTCTCTTTTTAACCTGTTCCTTAATACACTAGTGCTTAGGAAATCTATTGGAGGCAGAAGCAGTGAAGGGTAGCTTAGGGTTAGGGTTAGGTTTAGGTTTAGGGTTAGGGTTAGGGTTAGGGTTAGGGTACGGCTTAGTGTACGGGTTCGGGTACGGGTTCGGGTATGGCGTAGGGTCTGGGTTAGGGTTAGGGTTAGGGTTAGTTTGAGGGTTAGGGCTCGGTTTAGGTTACTTGTTAGGATTAGGGTACGTCTTAGGGTTAGGGTAGGGGTTAGGGTTAGTGTACGCGTTAGGGTTAGGGTAGTTATTAAACCTATCCCACTCTCTAGATAACCCTTAGCACGTCAAGGAATATTATTTGGGGGTCCAGCCATGGAGAAGAGTTTAGACACTAGGAGAAGATGAGGAACACACCCATTATCAAGAAATCACATTAGGATTCTCTTTTTAACCTGTTCCTTAAAACACTAGTGCTTAGGAAATCTATTGGAGGCAGAAGCAGTCAAGGGTAGCTTAGGGTTAGGGTTAGGGTTAGGGTTAGGGTTAGCTTTAGGGTACGGCTTAGGGTACGGGTTCGGGTACGGGTTCGGGTACGGCGTAGGGTATGGGTTAGGGTTAGGGTTAGGGTTAGTTTGAGGGTTAGGGCTCGGTTTAGGGTACGGGTTAGGATTAGGGTACGTGTTAGGGTTAGGGTACGCGTTAGGGTTAGGGTAGTTATTAAACCTATCCCACTCTCTAGATACCCCTTAGCACGTCAAGGAATATTATTTGGGTGTCCAGCCATGGAGAAGAGTTTAGACACTAGGAGAAGATAAGGAACACACCCATTATCAAGAAATCACATTAGGATTCTCTTTTTAACCTGTTCCTTAAAACACTAGTGCTTAGGAAATCTATTGGAGGCAGAAGCAGTCAAGGGTAGCTTAGGGTTAGGGTTAGGTTTAGGGTTAGGGTTAGGGTTAGGGTACGGCTTAGGGTACGGTTTCGGGTACGGGTTCGTGTACGGCGTAGGGTATGGGTTAGGGTTAGGGTTAGTTTGAAGGTTAGGGCTCGGTTTAGGGTACGGGTTAGGATTAGGGTACGTGTTAGGGTTAGGGTAGGGGTTAGGGTTAGGGTACGCGTTAGGGTTAGGGTAGTTATTAAACCTATCCCACTCTCTAGATACCCCTTAGCACGTCAAGGAATATTATTTGGGGGTCCAGCCATGGAGAAGAGTTTAGACACTAGGAGAAGATAAGGAACACACCCATTATCAAGAAATCACATTAGGATTCTCTTTTTAACCTGTTCCTTAAAACACTAGTGCTTAGGAAATCTATTGGAGGCAGAAGCAGTCAAGGGTAGCTTAGGGTTAGGGTTAGGGTTAGGGTACGGCTTAGGGTACGGGTTCGGGTACGGGTTCGGTTACGGGTTCGGGTACGGCGTAGGGTATGGGTTAGGTTTAGGGTTAGGGTTAGTTTGAGGGTTAGGGCTCGGTTTAGGTTACGGGTTAGGATTAGGTTTCGTGTTAGGGTTAGGGTAGGGGTTAGGGTTAGGGTACGCGTTAGGGTTAGGGTAGTTATTAAACCTATCCCACTCTCTAGATACCCCTTAGCACGTCAAGGAATATTATTTGGGGGTCCAGCCATGGAGAAGAGTTTAGACACTAGGAGAAGATAAGGAACACACCCATTATCAATAAATCACATTAGGATTCTCTTTTTAACCTGTTCCTTAAAACACTAGTGCTTAGGAAATCTATTGGAGGCAGAAGCAGTCAAGGGTAGCTTAGGGTTAGGGTTTGGGTTAGGGTACGGCTTAGGGTACGGGTTCGGGTACGGGTTCGGGTACGGGTTTGGGTATGGCGTACGATATGGGTTAGGGTTAGGGTTAGGGTTAGTTTGAGGGTTAGGGCTCGGTGTAGGGTACGGGTTAGGATTAGGGTACGTGTTAGGGTTAGGGAAGGGGTTAGGGTTAGGGTACGCGTTAGGGTTAGGGTAGTTATTAAACCTATCCCACTCTCTAGATACCCCTTAGCACGTCAAGGAATATTATTTGGGTGTCCAGCCATGGAGAAGAGTTTAGACACTAGGAGAAGATAAGGAACACACCCATTATCAAGAAATCACATTAGGATTCTCTTTTTAACCTGTTCCTTAAAACACTAGTGCTTAGGAAATCTATTGGAGGCAGAAGCAGTCAAGGGTAGCTTAGGGTTGGGGTTAGGGTTAGGGTTAGGGTTAGGGTACGGCTTAGGGTACGGGTTCGGGTACGGGTTCGTGTACGGCGTAGGGTATGGGTTAGGGTTAGGGTTAGGGTTAGTTTGAAGGTTAGGGCTCGGTTTAGGGTACGGGTTAGGATTAGGGTTCGTGTTAGGGTTAGGGTAGGGGTTAGGGTTAGGGTACGCGTTAGGTTTAGGGTAGTTATTAAACCTATCCCACTCCCTAGATACCCCTTAGCACGTCAAGGAATATTATTTGGGGGTCCAGCCATGGAGAAGAATTTAGACAGTAGGAGAAGATAAGGAACACACCCATTATCCTGAAATCACATTAGGATTCTCTTTTTAACCTGTTCCTTAATACAGTAGTGCTTAGGAAATCTATTGGAGGCAGAAGCAGTCAAGGGTAGCTTAGGGTTAGGGTTAGGGTTAGGGTACGGCTTAGGGTACGGGTTCGGGTACGGGTTCGGGTACGGCGTAGGGTATGGGTTAGGTTTAGGGTTAGGGTTAGTTTGAGGGTTAGGGCTCGGTTTAGGTTACGGGTTAGGATTAGGGTACGTGTTAGGGTTAGGGTAGGGGTTAGGGTTAGGGTACGCGTTAGGGTTAGGGTAGTTATTAAACCTATCCCACTCTCTAGATACCCCTTAGCACGTCAAGGAATATTATTAGGGGGTCCAGCCATGGAGAAGAGTTTAGACACTAGGAGAAGATAAGGAACACACCCATTATCAAGAAATCACATTAGGATTCTCTTTTTAACCTGTTCCTTAAAACACTAGTGCTTAGGAAATCTATTGGAGGCAGAAGCAGTCAAGGGTAGCTTAGGGTTAGGGTTAGGGTTAGGGCTAGGGTTAGGACACGGCTTAGGGTACGGGTTCGGGTACGGGTTCGTGTACGGCGTAGTGTATGGGTTTGGGTTAGGGTTAGGGTTAGTTTGAAGGTTAGGGCTTGGTTTAGGGTACGGGTTAGGATAAAGGTTCGTGTTAGGGTTAGGGTAGGGGTTAGGGTTAGGGTACGCGTTAGGGTTAGCGTAGTTATTAAACCTATCCCACTCTCTAGATACCCCTTAGCACGTCAAGGAATATTATTTGGGGGTCCAGCCATGGAGAAGAGTTTAGACACTAGGAGAAGATAAGGAACACACCCATTATCCTGAAATCACATTAGGATTCTCTTTTTAACCTGTTCCTTAAAACACTAGTGCTTAGGAAATCTATTGGAGGCAGAAGCAGTCAAGGGTAGCTTAGGGTTAGGGTTAGGGTATGGCTTAGGGTACGGGTTCGGGTACGGGTTCGGGTACGGCGTAGCGTATGGGTTAGGGTTAGGGTTAGGGTTAGTTTGAGGGTTAGGGCTCGGTTTAGGGTACGGGTTAGGATTAGGGTACGTGTTAGGGTTAGGGTAGGGGTTAGGTTTAGGGTACGCGTTAGGGTTAGGGTAGTTATTAAACCTATCCCACTCTCTAGATACCACTTAGCACGTCAAGGAATATTATTTGGGGGTCCAGCCATGGAGAAGAGTTTAGACACTAGGAGAAGAAAAGGAACACACCCATTATCAAGAAATCACATTAGGATTCTCTTTTTAACCTGTTCCTTAAAACACTAGTGCTAAGGAAATCTATTGGAGGCAGAAGCAGTCAAGGGTAGCTTAGGGTCAGGGTTAGGGTTAGGGTACGGCTTAGGGTACGGGTTCGGGTACGGGTTCGGGTATGGCGTAGGGTATGGGTTAGGGTTAGGGTTAGGGTTAGTTTGAGGGTTAGGGCTCGGTTTAGGTTACGGGTTAGGATTAGGGTACGTCTTAGGGTTAGGGTAGGGGTTAGGGTTAGGGTACGCGTTAGGGTTAGGGTAGTTATTAAACCTATCCCACTCCCTAGATAGCCCTTAGCACGTCAAGGAATATTATTTGGGGGTCCAGCCATGGAGAAGAGTTTAGACACTAGGAGAAGATGAGGAACACACCCATTATCAAGAAATCACATTAGGATTCTCTTTTTAACCTGTTCCTTAAAACACTAGTGCTTAGGAAATCTATTGGAGGCAGAAGCAGTCAAGGGTAGCTTAGGGTTAGGGTTAGGGTTAGGGTTAGGGTTAGCTTTAGGGTACGGCTTAGGGTACGGGTTCGGGTACGGGTTCGGGTACGGCGTAGGGTATGGGTTAGGGTTAGGGTTAGGGTTAATTTGAGGGTTAGGGCTCGGTTTAGGGTACGGGTTAGGATTAGGGTACGTGTTAGGGTTAGGGTACGCGTTAGGGTTAGGGTAGTTATTAAACCTATCCCACTCTCTAGATACCCCTTAGCACGTCAAGGAATATTATTTGGGTGTCCAGCCATGGAGAAGTGTTTAGACACTAGGAGAAGATAAGGAACACACCCATTATCAAGAAATCACATTAGGATTCTCTTTTTAACCTGTTCCTTAAAACACTAGTGCTTAGGAAATCTATTGGAGGCAGAAGCAGTCAAGGGTAGCTTAGGGTTAGGGTTAGGTTTAGGGTTAGGGTTAGGGTTAGGGTACGGCTTAGGGTACGGTTTCGGGTACGGGTTCGTGTACGGCGTAGGGTATGGGTTAGGGTTAGGGTTAGTTTGAAGGTTAGGGCTCGGTTTAGGGTACGGGTTAGGATTAGGGTACGTGTTAGGGTTAGGGTAGGGGTTAGGGTTAGGGTACGCGTTAGGGTTAGGGTAGTTATTAAACCTATCCCACTCTCTAGATACCCTTTAGCACGTCAAGGAATATTATTTGGGGGTCCAGCCATGGAGAAGAGTTTAGACACTAGGAGAAGATAAGGAACACACCCATTATCAATAAATCACATTAGGATTCTCTTTTTAACCTGTTCCTTAAAACACTAGTGCTTAGGAAATCTATTGGAGGCAGAAGCAGTCAAGGGTAGCTTAGGGTTAGGGTTTGGGTTAGGGTACGGCTTAGGGTACGGGTTCGGGTACGGGTTCGGGTACGGGTTCGGGTATGGCGTACGATATGGGTTAGGGTTAGGGTTAGGGTTAGTTTGAGGGTTAGGGCTCGGTGTAGGGTACGGGTTAGGATTAGGGTACGTGTTAGGGTTAGGGTAGGGTTTAGGGTTAGGGTACGCGTTAGGGTTAGGGTAGTTATTAAACCTATCCCACTCTCTAGATACCCCTTAGCACGTCAAGGAATATTATTTGGGGGTCCAGCCATGGAGAAGAGTTTAGACACTAGGAGAAGATAAGGAACACACCCATTATCAAGAAATCACATTAGGATTCTCTTTTTAACCTGTTCCTTAAAACACTAGTGCTTAGGAAATCTATTGGAGGCAGAAGCAGTCAAGGGTAGCTTAGGGTTAGGGTTAGGGTTAGGGTACGGCTTAGGGTACGGGTTCGGGTACGGGTTCGTGTACGGCATAGGGTATGGGTTAGGGTTAGGGTTAGGGTTAGTTTGAAGGTTAGGGCTCGGTTTAGGGTACGGGTTAGGATTAGGGTTCGTGTTAGGGTTAGGGTAGGGGTTAGGGTTAGGGTACGCGATAGGGTTAGGGTAGTTATTAAACCTATCCCACTCCCTAGATACCCCTTAGCACGTCAAGGAATATTATTTGGGGGACCAGCCATGGAGAAGAGTTTAGACAGTAGGAGAAGATAAGGAACACACCCATTATCCTGAAATCACATTAGGATTCTCTTTTTAACCTGTTCCTTAATACACTAGTGCTTAGGAAATCTATTGGAGGCAGAAGCAGTGAAGGGTAGCTTAGGGTTAGGGTTAGGTTTAGGTTTAGGGTTAGGGTTAGGGTTAGGGTTAGGGTACGGCTTAGTGTACGGGTTCGGGTACGGGTTCGGGTATGGCGTAGGGTCTGGGTTAGGGTTAGGGTTAGGGTTAGTTTGAGGGTTAGGGCTCGGTTTAGGTTACTTGTTAGGATTAGGGTACGTCTTAGGGTTAGGGTAGGGGTTAGGGTTAGTGTACGCGTTAGGGTTAGGGTAGTTATTAAACCTATCCCACTCTCTAGATAACCCTTAGCACGTCAAGGAATATTATTTGGGGGTCCAGCCATGGAGAAGAGTTTAGACACTAGGAGAAGATGAGGAACACACCCATTATCAAGAAATCACATTAGGATTCTCTTTTTAACCTGTTCCTTAAAACACTAGTGCTTAGGAAATCTATTGGAGGCAGAAGCAGTCAAGGGTAGCTTAGGGTTAGGGTTAGGGTTAGGGTTAGGGTTAGCTTTAGGGTACGGCTTAGGGTACGGGTTCGGGTACGGGTTCGGGTACGGCGTAGGGTATGGGTTAGGGTTAGGGTTAGGGTTAGTTTGAGGGTTAGGGCTCGGTTTAGGGTACGGGTTAGGATTAGGGTACGTGTTAGGGTTAGGGTACGCGTTAGGGTTAGGGTAGTTATTAAACCTATCCCACTCTCTAGATACCCCTTAGCACGTCAAGGAATATTATTTGGGTGTCCAGCCATGGAGAAGAGTTTAGACACTAGGAGAAGATAAGGAACACACCCATTATCAAGAAATCACATTAGGATTCTCTTTTTAACCTGTTCCTTAAAACACTAGTGCTTAGGAAATCTATTGGAGGCAGAAGCAGTCAAGGGTAGCTTAGGGTTAGGGTTAGGTTTAGGGTTAGGGTTAGGGTTAGGGTACGGCTTAGGGTACGGTTTCGGGTACGGGTTCGTGTACGGCGTAGGGTATGGGTTAGGGTTAGGGTTAGTTTGAAGGTTAGGGCTCGGTTTAGGGTACGGGTTAGGATTAGGGTACGTGTTAGGGTTAGGGTAGGGGTTAGGGTTAGGGTACGCGTTAGGGTTAGGGTAGTTATTAAACCTATCCCACTCTCTAGATACCCCTTAGCACGTCAAGGAATATTATTTGGGGGTCCAGCCATGGAGAAGAGTTTAGACACTAGGAGAAGATAAGGAACACACCCATTATCAAGAAATCACATTAGGATTCTCTTTTTAACCTGTTCCTTAAAACACTAGTGCTTAGGAAATCTATTGGAGGCAGAAGCAGTCAAGGGTAGCTTAGGGTTAGGGTTAGGGTTAGGGTACGGCTTAGGGTACGGGTTCGGGTACGGGTTCGGGTACGGGTTCGGGTACGGCGTAGGGTATGGGTTAGGTTTAGGGTTAGGGTTAGTTTGAGGGTTAGGGCTCGGTTTAGGTTACGGGTTAGGATTAGGGTACGAGTTAGGGTTAGGGTAGGTGTTAGGGTTAGGGTACGCGTTAGGGTTAGGGTAGTTATTAAACCTATCCCACTCTCTAGATACCCCTTAGCACGTCAAGGAATATTATTTGGGGGTCCAGTCATGGAGAAGAGTTTCGACACTAGGAGAAGATAAGGAACACACCCATTATCAATAAATCACATTAGGATTCTCTTTTTAACCTGTTCCTTAAAACACTAGTGCTTAGGAAATTTATTGGAGGCAGAAGCAGTCAAGGGTAGCTTAGGGTTAGGGTTTGGGTTAGGGTACGGCTTAGGGTACGGGTTCGGGTACGGGTTCGGGTACGGGTTTGGGTATGGCGTACGATATGGGTTAGGGTTAGGGTTAGGGTTAGTTTGAGGGTTAGGGCTCGGTGTAGGGTACGTGTTAGGATTAGGGTACGTGTTAGGGTTAGGGTAGGGGTTAGGGTTAGGGTACGCGTTAGGGTTAGGGTAGTTATTAAACCTATCCCACTCTCTAGATACCCCTTAGCACGTCAAGGAATATTATTTGGGTGTCCAGCCATGGAGAAGAGTTTAGACACTAGGAGAAGATAAGGAACACACCCATTATCAAGAAATCACATTAGGATTCTCTTTTTAACCTGTTCCTTAAAACACTAGTGCTTAGGAAATCTATTGGAGGCAGAAGCAGTCAAGGGTAGCTTAGGGTTGGGGTTAGGGTTAGGGTTAGGGTTAGGGTACGGCTTAGGGTACGGGTTCGGGTACGGGTTCGTGTACGGCGTAGGGTATGGGTTAGGGTTAGGGTTAGGGTTAGTTTGAAGGTTAGGGCTCGGTTTAGGGTACGGGTTAGGATTAGGGTTCGTGTTAGGGTTAGGGTAGGGGTTAGGGTTAGGGTACGCGTTAGGTTTAGGGTAGTTATTAAACCTATCCCACTCCCTAGATACCCCTTAGCACGTCAAGGAATATTATTTGGGGGTCCAGCCATGGAGAAGAATTTAGACAGTAGGAGAAGATAAGGAACACACCCATTATCCTGAAATCACATTAGGATTCTCTTTTTAACCTGTTCCTTAATACAGTAGTGCTTAGGAAATCTATTGGAGGCAGAAGCAGTCAAGGGTAGCTTAGGGTTAGGGTTAGGGTTAGGGTACGGCTTAGGGTACGGGTTCGGGTACGGGTTCGGGTACGGGTTCGGGTACGGCGTAGGGTATGGGTTAGGTTTAGGGTTAGGGTTAGTTTGAGGGTTAGGGCTCGGTTTAGGTTACGGGTTAGGATTAGGGTACGTGTTAGGGTTAGGGTAGGGGTTAGGGTTAGGGTACGCGTTAGGGTTAGGGTAGTTATTAAACCTATCCCACTCTCTAGATACCCCTTAGCACGTCAAGGAATATTATTAGGGGGTCCAGCCATGGAGAAGAGTTTAGACACTAGGAGAAGATAAGGAACACACCCATTATCAAGAAATCACATTAGGATTCTCTTTTTAACCTGTTCCTTAAAACACTAGTGCTTAGGAAATCTATTGGAGGCAGAAGCAGTCAAGGGTAGCTTAGGGTTAGGGTTAGGGTTAGGGCTAGGGTTAGGACACGGCTTAGGGTACGGGTTCGGGTACGGGTTCGTGTACGGCGTAGTGTATGGGTTTGGGTTAGGGTTAGGGTTAGTTTGAAGGTTAGGGCTTGGTTTAGGGTACGGGTTAGGATAAAGGTTCGTGTTAGGGTTAGGGTAGGGGTTAGGGTTAGGGTACGCGTTAGGGTTAGCGTAGTTATTAAACCTATCCCACTCTCTAGATACCCCTTAGCACGTCAAGGAATATTATTTGGGGGTCCAGCCATGGAGAAGAGTTTAGACACTAGGAGAAGATAAGGAACACACCCATTATCCTGAAATCACATTAGGATTCTCTTTTTAACCTGTTCCTTAAAACACTAGTGCTTAGGAAATCTATTGGAGGCAGAAGCAGTCAAGGGTAGCTTAGGGTTAGGGTTAGGGTATGGCTTAGGGTACGGGTTCGGGTACGGGTTCGGGTACGGCGTAGCGTATGGGTTAGGGTTAGGGTTAGGGTTAGTTTGAGGGTTAGGGCTCGGTTTAGGGTACGGGTTAGGATTAGGGTACGTGTTAGGGTTAGGGTAGGGGTTAGGTTTAGGGTACGCGTTAGGGTTAGGGTAGTTATTAAACCTATCCCACTCTCTAGATACCACTTAGCACGTCAAGGAATATTATTTGGGGGTCCAGCCATGGAGAAGAGTTTAGACACTAGGAGAAGAAAAGGAACACACCCATTATCAAGAAATCACATTAGGATTCTCTTTTTAACCTGTTCCTTAAAACACTAGTGCTAAGGAAATCTATTGGAGGCAGAAGCAGTCAAGGGTAGCTTAGGGTCAGGGTTAGGGTTAGGGTACGGCTTAGGGTACGGGTTCGGGTACGGGTTCGGGTATGGCGTAGGGTATGGGTTAGGGTTAGGGTTAGGGTTAGTTTGAGGGTTAGGGCTCGGTTTAGGTTACGGGTTAGGATTAGGGTACGTCTTAGGGTTAGGGTAGGGGTTAGGGTTAGGGTACGCGTTAGGGTTAGGGTAGTTATTAAACCTATCCCACTCCCTAGATAGCCCTTAGCACGTCAAGGAATATTATTTGGGGGTCCAGCCATGGAGAAGAGTTTAGACACTAGGAGAAGATGAGGAACACACCCATTATCAAGAAATCACATTAGGATTCTCTTTTTAACCTGTTCCTTAAAACACTAGTGCTTAGGAAATCTATTGGAGGCAGAAGCAGTCAAGGGTAGCTTAGGGTTAGGGTTAGGGTTAGGGTTAGGGTTAGCTTTAGGGTACGGCTTAGGGTACGGGTTCGGGTACGGGTTCGGGTACGGCGTAGGGTATGGGTTAGGGTTAGGGTTAGGGTTAATTTGAGGGTTAGGGCTCGGTTTAGGGTACGGGTTAGGATTAGGGTACGTGTTAGGGTTAGGGTACGCGTTAGGGTTAGGGTAGTTATTAAACCTATCCCACTCTCTAGATACCCCTTAGCACGTCAAGGAATATTATTTGGGTGTCCAGCCATGGAGAAGTGTTTAGACACTAGGAGAAGATAAGGAACACACCCATTATCAAGAAATCACATTAGGATTCTCTTTTTAACCTGTTCCTTAAAACACTAGTGCTTAGGAAATCTATTGGAGGCAGAAGCAGTCAAGGGTAGCTTAGGGTTAGGGTTAGGTTTAGGGTTAGGGTTAGGGTTAGGGTACGGCTTAGGGTACGGTTTCGGGTACGGGTTCGTGTACGGCGTAGGGTATGGGTTAGGGTTAGGGTTAGTTTGAAGGTTAGGGCTCGGTTTAGGGTACGGGTTAGGATTAGGGTACGTGTTAGGGTTAGGGTAGGGGTTAGGGTTAGGGTACGCGTTAGGGTTAGGGTAGTTATTAAACCTATCCCACTCTCTAGATACCCTTTAGCACGTCAAGGAATATTATTTGGGGGTCCAGCCATGGAGAAGAGTTTAGACACTAGGAGAAGATAAGGAACACACCCATTATCAATAAATCACATTAGGATTCTCTTTTTAACCTGTTCCTTAAAACACTAGTGCTTAGGAAATCTATTGGAGGCAGAAGCAGTCAAGGGTAGCTTAGGGTTAGGGTTTGGGTTAGGGTACGGCTTAGGGTACGGGTTCGGGGTACGGGTTCGGGTACGGGTTCGGGTATGGCGTACGATATGGGTTAGGGTTAGGGTTAGGGTTAGTTTGAGGGTTAGGGCTCGGTGTAGGGTACGGGTTAGGATTAGGGTACGTGTTAGGGTTAGGGTAGGGTTTAGGGTTAGGGTACGCGTTAGGGTTAGGGTAGTTATTAACCTATCCCACTCTCTAGATACCCCTTAGCACGTCAAGGAATATTATTTGGGGGTCCAGCCATGGAGAAGAGTTTAGACACTAGGAGAAGATAAGGAACACACCCATTATCAAGAAATCACATTAGGATTCTCTTTTTAACCTGTTCCTTAAAACACTAGTGCTTAGGAAATCTATTGGAGGCAGAAGCAGTCAAGGGTAGCTTAGGGTTAGGGTTAGGGTTAGGGTACGGCTTAGGGTACGGGTTCGGGTACGGGTTCGTGTACGGCATAGGGTATGGGTTAGGGTTAGGGTTAGGGTTAGTTTGAAGGTTAGGGCTCGGTTTAGGGTACGGGTTAGGATTAGGGTTCGTGTTAGGGTTAGCGTAGGGGTTAGGGTTAGGGTACGCGATAGGGTTAGGGTAGTTATTAAACCTATCCCACTCCCTAGATACCCCTTAGCACGTCAAGGAATATTATTTGGGGGACCAGCCATGGAGAAGAGTTTAGACAGTAGGAGAAGATAAGGAACACACCCATTATCCTGAAATCACATTAGGATTCTCTTTTTAACCTGTTCCTTAATACACTAGTGCTTAGGAAATCTATTGGAGGCAGAAGCAGTGAAGGGTAGCTTAGGGTTAGGGTTAGGTTAGGTTTAGGGTTAGGGTTAGGGTTAGGGTTAGGGTACGGCTTAGTGTACGGGTTCGGGTACGGGTTCGGTATGGCGTAGGGTCTGGGTTAGGGTTAGGGTTAGGGTTAGTTTGAGGGTTAGGGCTCGGTTTAGGTTACTTGTTAGGATTAGGGTACGTCTTAGGGTTAGGGTAGGGGTTAGGGTTAGTGTACGCGTTAGGGTTAGGGTAGTTATTAAACCTATCCCACTCTCTAGATAACCCTTAGCACGTCAAGGAATATTATTTGGGGGTCCAGCCATGGAGAAGAGTTTAGACACTAGGAGAAGATGAGGAACACACCCATTATCAAGAAATCACATTAGGATTCTCTTTTTAACCTGTTCCTTAAAACACTAGTGCTTAGGAAATCTATTGGAGGCAGAAGCAGTCAAGGGTAGCTTAGGGTTAGGGTTAGGGTTAGGGTTAGGGTTAGCTTTAGGGTACGGCTTAGGGTACGGGTTCGGGTACGGGTTCGGGTACGGCGTAGGGTATGGGTTAGGGTTAGGGTTAGGGTTAGTTTGAGGGTTAGGGCTCGGTTTAGGGTACGGGTTAGGATTAGGGTACGTGTTAGGGTTAGGGTACGCGTTAGGGTTAGGGTAGTTATTAAACCTATCCCACTCTCTAGATACCCCTTAGCACGTCAAGGAATATTATTTGGGTGTCCAGCCATGGAGAAGAGTTTAGACACTAGGAGAAGATAAGGAACACACCCATTATCAAGAAATCACATTAGGATTCTCTTTTTAACCTGTTCCTTAAAACACTAGTGCTTAGGAAATCTATTGGAGGCAGAAGCAGTCAAGGGTAGCTTAGGGTTAGGGTTAGGTTTAGGGTTAGGGTTAGGGTTAGGGTACGGCTTAGGGTACGGTTTCGGGTACGGGTTCGTGTACGGCGTAGGGTATGGGTTAGGGTTAGGGTTAGTTTGAAGGTTAGGGCTCGGTTTAGGGTACGGGTTAGGATTAGGGTACGTGTTAGGGTTAGGGTAGGGGTTAGGGTTAGGGTACGCGTTAGGGTTAGGGTAGTTATTAAACCTATCCCACTCTCTAGATACCCCTTAGCACGTCAAGGAATATTATTTGGGGGTCCAGCCATGGAGAAGAGTTTAGACAAACTAGGAGAAGATAAGGAACACACCCATTATCAAGAAATCACATTAGGATTCTCTTTTTAACCTGTTCCTTAAAACACTAGTGCTTAGGAAATCTATTGGAGGCAGAAGCAGTCAAGGGTAGCTTAGGGTTAGGGTTTGGGTTAGGGTACGGCTTAGGGTACGGGTTCGGGTACGGGTTCGGGTACGGGTTCGGGTATGGCGTACGATATGGGTTAGGGTTAGGGTTAGGGTTAGTTTGAGGGTTAGGGCTCGGTGTAGGGTACGGGTTAGGATTAGGGTACGTGTTAGGGTTAGGGTAGGGTTTAGGGTTAGGGTACGCGTTAGGGTTAGGGTAGTTATTAAACCTATCCCACTCTCTAGATACCCCTTAGCACGTCAAGGAATATTATTTGGGGGTCCAGCCATGGAGAAGAGTTTAGACACTAGGAGAAGATAAGGAACACACCCATTATCAAGAAATCACATTAGGATTCTCTTTTTAACCTGTTCCTTAAAACACTAGTGCTTAGGAAATCTATTGGAGGCAGAAGCAGTCAAGGGTAGCTTAGGGTTAGGGTTAGGGTTAGGGTACGGCTTAGGGTACGGGTTCGGGTACGGGTTCGTGTACGGCATAGGGTATGGGTTAGGGTTAGGGTTAGGGTTAGTTTGAAGGTTAGGGCTCGGTTTAGGGTACGGGTTAGGATTAGGGTTCGTGTTAGGGTTAGGGTAGGGGTTAGGGTTAGGGTACGCGATAGGGTTAGGGTAGTTATTAAACCTATCCCACTCCCTAGATACCCCTTAGCACGTCAAGGAATATTATTTGGGGGACCAGCCATGGAGAAGAGTTTAGACAGTAGGAGAAGATAAGGAACACACCCATTATCCTGAAATCACATTAGGATTCTCTTTTTAACCTGTTCCTTAATACACTAGTGCTTAGGAAATCTATTGGAGGCAGAAGCAGTGAAGGGTAGCTTAGGGTTAGGGTTAGGTTTAGGTTTAGGGTTAGGGTTAGGGTTAGGGTTAGGGTACGGCTTAGTGTACGGGTTCGGGTACGGGTTCGGGTATGGCGTAGGGTCTGGGTTAGGGTTAGGGTTAGGGTTAGTTTGAGGGTTAGGGCTCGGTTTAGGTTACTTGTTAGGATTAGGGTACGTCTTAGGGTTAGGGTAGGGGTTAGGGTTAGTGTACGCGTTAGGGTTAGGGTAGTTATTAAACCTATCCCACTCTCTAGATAACCCTTAGCACGTCAAGGAATATTATTTGGGGGTCCAGCCATGGAGAAGAGTTTAGACACTAGGAGAAGATGAGGAACACACCCATTATCAAGAAATCACATTAGGATTCTCTTTTTAACCTGTTCCTTAAAACACTAGTGCTTAGGAAATCTATTGGAGGCAGAAGCAGTCAAGGGTAGCTTAGGGTTAGGGTTAGGGTTAGGGTTAGGGTTAGCTTTAGGGTACGGCTTAGGGTACGGGTTCGGGTACGGGTTCGGGTACGGCGTAGGGTATGGGTTAGGGTTAGGGTTAGGGTTAGTTTGAGGGTTAGGGCTCGGTTTAGGGTACGGGTTAGGATTAGGGTACGTGTTAGGGTTAGGGTACGCGTTAGGGTTAGGGTAGTTATTAAACCTATCAAACTCTCTAGATACCCCTTAGCACGTCAAGGAATATTATTTGGGTGTCCAGCCATGGAGAAGAGTTTAGACACTAGGAGAAGATAAGGAACACACCCATTATCAAGAAATCACATTAGGATTCTCTTTTTAACCTGTTCCTTAAAACACTAGTGCTTAGGAAATCTATTGGAGGCAGAAGCAGTCAAGGGTAGCTTAGGGTTAGGGTTAGGTTTAGGGTTAGGGTTAGGGTTAGGGTACGGCTTAGGGTACGGTTTCGGGTACGGGTTCGTGTACGGCGTAGGGTATGGGTTAGGGTTAGGGTTAGTTTGAAGGTTAGGGCTCGGTTTAGGGTACGGGTTAGGATTAGGGTACGTGTTAGGGTTAGGGTAGGGGTTAGGGTTAGGGTACGCGTTAGGGTTAGGGTAGTTATTAAACCTATCCCACTCTCTAGATACCCCTTAGCACGTCAAGGAATATTATTTGGGGGTCCAGCCATGGAGAAGAGTTTAGACACTAGGAGAAGATAAGGAACACACCCATTATCAAGAAATCACATTAGGATTCTCTTTTTAACCTGTTCCTTAAAACACTAGTGCTTAGGAAATCTATTGGAGGCAGAAGCAGTCAAGGGTAGCTTAGGGTTAGGGTTAGGGTTAGGGTACGGCTTAGGGTACGGGTTCGGGTACGGGTTCGGGTACGGGTTCGGGTACGGCGTAGGGTATGGGTTAGGTTTAGGGTTAGGGTTAGTTTGAGGGTTAGGGCTCGGTTTAGGTTACGGGTTAGGATTAGGGTACGAGTTAGGGTTAGGGTAGGTGTTAGGGTTAGGGTACGCGTTAGGGTTAGGGTAGTTATTAAACCTATCCCACTCTCTAGATACCCCTTAGCACGTCAAGGAATATTATTTGGGGGTCCAGTCATGGAGAAGAGTTTCGACACTAGGAGAAGATAAGGAACACACCCATTATCAATAAATCACATTAGGATTCTCTTTTTAACCTGTTCCTTAAAACACTAGTGCTTAGGAAATTTATTGGAGGCAGAAGCAGTCAAGGGTAGCTTAGGGTTAGGGTTTGGGTTAGGGTACGGCTTAGGGTACGGGTTCGGGTACGGGTTCGGGTACGGGTTTGGGTATGGCGTACGATATGGGTTAGGGTTAGGGTTAGGGTTAGTTTGAGGGTTAGGGCTCGGTGTAGGGTACGGGTTAGGATTAGGGTACGTGTTAGGGTTAGGGTAGGGGTTAGGGTTAGGGTACGCGTTAGGGTTAGGGTAGTTATTAAACCTATCCCACTCTCTAGATACCCCTTAGCACGTCAAGGAATATTATTTGGGTGTCCAGCCATGGAGAAGAGTTTAGACACTAGGAGAAGATAAGGAACACACCCATTATCAAGAAATCACATTAGGATTCTCTTTTTAACCTGTTCCTTAAAACACTAGTGCTTAGGAAATCTATTGGAGGCAGAAGCAGTCAAGGGTAGCTTAGGGTTGGGGTTAGGGTTAGGGTTAGGGTTAGGGTACGGCTTAGGGTACGGGTTCGGGTACGGGTTCGTGTACGGCGTAGGGTATGGGTTAGGGTTAGGGTTAGGGTTAGTTTGAAGGTTAGGGCTCGGTTTAGGGTACGGGTTAGGATTAGGGTTCGTGTTAGGGTTAGGGTAGGGGTTAGGGTTAGGGTACGCGTTAGGTTTAGGGTAGTTATTAAACCTATCCCACTCCCTAGATACCCCTTAGCACGTCAAGGAATATTATTTGGGGGTCCAGCCATGGAGAAGAATTTAGACAGTAGGAGAAGATAAGGAACACACCCATTATCCTGAAATCACATTAGGATTCTCTTTTTAACCTGTTCCTTAATACAGTAGTGCTTAGGAAATCTATTGGAGGCAGAAGCAGTCAAGGGTAGCTTAGGGTTAGGGTTAGGGTTAGGGTACGGCTTAGGGTACGGGTTCGGGTACGGGTTCGGGTACGGGTTCGGGTACGGCGTAGGGTATGGGTTAGGTTTAGGGTTAGGGTTAGTTTGAGGGTTAGGGCTCGGTTTAGGTTACGGGTTAGGATTAGGGTACGTGTTAGGGTTAGGGTAGGGGTTAGGGTTAGGGTACGCGTTAGGGTTAGGGTAGTTATTAAACCTATCCCACTCTCTAGATACCCCTTAGCACGTCAAGGAATATTATTAGGGGGTCCAGCCATGGAGAAGAGTTTAGACACTAGGAGAAGATAAGGAACACACCCATTATCAAGAAATCACATTAGGATTCTCTTTTTAACCTGTTCCTTAAAACACTAGTGCTTAGGAAATCTATTGGAGGCAGAAGCAGTCAAGGGTAGCTTAGGGTTAGGGTTAGGGTTAGGGCTAGGGTTAGGACACGGCTTAGGGTACGGGTTCGGGTACGGGTTCGTGTACGGCGTAGTGTATGGGTTTGGGTTAGGGTTAGGGTTAGTTTGAAGGTTAGGGCTTGGTTTAGGGTACGGGTTAGGATAAAGGTTCGTGTTAGGGTTAGGGTAGGGGTTAGGGTTAGGGTACGCGTTAGGGTTAGCGTAGTTATTAAACCTATCCCACTCTCTAGATACCCCTTAGCACGTCAAGGAATATTATTTGGGGGTCCAGCCATGGAGAAGAGTTTAGACACTAGGAGAAGATAAGGAACACACCCATTATCCTGAAATCACATTAGGATTCTCTTTTTAACCTGTTCCTTAAAACACTAGTGCTTAGGAAATCTATTGGAGGCAGAAGCAGTCAAGGGTAGCTTAGGGTTAGGGTTAGGGTATGGCTTAGGGTACGGGTTCGGGTACGGGTTCGGGTACGGCGTAGCGTATGGGTTAGGGTTAGGGTTAGGGTTAGTTTGAGGGTTAGGGCTCGGTTTAGGGTACGGGTTAGGATTAGGGTACGTGTTAGGGTTAGGGTAGGGGTTAGGTTTAGGGTACGCGTTAGGGTTAGGGTAGTTATTAAACCTATCCCACTCTCTAGATACCACTTAGCACGTCAAGGAATATTATTTGGGGGTCCAGCCATGGAGAAGAGTTTAGACACTAGGAGAAGAAAAGGAACACACCCATTATCAAGAAATCACATTAGGATTCTCTTTTTAACCTGTTCCTTAAAACACTAGTGCTAAGGAAATCTATTGGAGGCAGAAGCAGTCAAGGGTAGCTTAGGGTCAGGGTTAGGGTTAGGGTACGGCTTAGGGTACGGGTTCGGGTACGGGTTCGGGTATGGCGTAGGGTATGGGTTAGGGTTAGGGTTAGGGTTAGTTTGAGGGTTAGGGCTCGGTTTAGGTTACGGGTTAGGATTAGGGTACGTCTTAGGGTTAGGGTAGGGGTTAGGGTTAGGGTACGCGTTAGGGTTAGGGTAGTTATTAAACCTATCCCACTCCCTAGATAGCCCTTAGCACGTCAAGGAATATTATTTGGGGGTCCAGCCATGGAGAAGAGTTTAGACACTAGGAGAAGATGAGGAACACACCCATTATCAAGAAATCACATTAGGATTCTCTTTTTAACCTGTTCCTTAAAACACTAGTGCTTAGGAAATCTATTGGAGGCAGAAGCAGTCAAGGGTAGCTTAGGGTTAGGGTTAGGGTTAGGGTTAGGGTTAGCTTTAGGGTACGGCTTAGGGTACGGGTTCGGGTACGGGTTCGGGTACGGCGTAGGGTATGGGTTAGGGTTAGGGTTAGGGTTAATTTGAGGGTTAGGGCTCGGTTTAGGGTACGGGTTAGGATTAGGGTACGTGTTAGGGTTAGGGTACGCGTTAGGGTTAGGGTAGTTATTAAACCTATCCCACTCTCTAGATACCCCTTAGCACGTCAAGGAATATTATTTGGGTGTCCAGCCATGGAGAAGTGTTTAGACACTAGGAGAAGATAAGGAACACACCCATTATCAAGAAATCACATTAGGATTCTCTTTTTAACCTGTTCCTTAAAACACTAGTGCTTAGGAAATCTATTGGAGGCAGAAGCAGTCAAGGGTAGCTTAGGGTTAGGGTTAGGTTTAGGGTTAGGGTTAGGGTTAGGGTACGGCTTAGGGTACGGTTTCGGGTACGGGTTCGTGTACGGCGTAGGGTATGGGTTAGGGTTAGGGTTAGTTTGAAGGTTAGGGCTCGGTTTAGGGTACGGGTTAGGATTAGGGTACGTGTTAGGGTTAGGGTAGGGGTTAGGGTTAGGGTACGCGTTAGGGTTAGGGTAGTTATTAAACCTATCCCACTCTCTAGATACCCTTTAGCACGTCAAGGAATATTATTTGGGGGTCCAGCCATGGAGAAGAGTTTAGACACTAGGAGAAGATAAGGAACACACCCATTATCAATAAATCACATTAGGATTCTCTTTTTAACCTGTTCCTTAAAACACTAGTGCTTAGGAAATCTATTGGAGGCAGAAGCAGTCAAGGGTAGCTTAGGGTTAGGGTTTGGGTTAGGGTACGGCTTAGGGTACGGGTTCGGGTACGGGTTCGGGTACGGGTTCGGGTATGGCGTACGATATGGGTTAGGGTTAGGGTTAGGGTTAGTTTGAGGGTTAGGGCTCGGTGTAGGGTACGGGTTAGGATTAGGGTACGTGTTAGGGTTAGGGTAGGGTTTAGGGTTAGGGTACGCGTTAGGGTTAGGGTAGTTATTAAACCTATCCCACTCTCTAGATACCCCTTAGCACGTCAAGGAATATTATTTGGGGGTCCAGCCATGGAGAAGAGTTTAGACACTAGGAGAAGATAAGGAACACACCCATTATCAAGAAATCACATTAGGATTCTCTTTTTAACCTGTTCCTTAAAACACTAGTGCTTAGGAAATCTATTGGAGGCAGAAGCAGTCAAGGGTAGCTTAGGGTTAGGGTTAGGGTTAGGGTACGGCTTAGGGTACGGGTTCGGGTACGGGTTCGTGTACGGCATAGGGTATGGGTTAGGGTTAGGGTTAGGGTTAGTTTGAAGGTTAGGGCTCGGTTTAGGGTACGGGTTAGGATTAGGGTTCGTGTTAGGGTTAGCGTAGGGGTTAGGGTTAGGGTACGCGATAGGGTTAGGGTAGTTATTAAACCTATCCCACTCCCTAGATACCCCTTAGCACGTCAAGGAATATTATTTGGGGGACCAGCCATGGAGAAGAGTTTAGACAGTAGGAGAAGATAAGGAACACACCCATTATCCTGAAATCACATTAGGATTCTCTTTTTAACCTGTTCCTTAATACACTAGTGCTTAGGAAATCTATTGGAGGCAGAAGCAGTGAAGGGTAGCTTAGGGTTAGGGTTAGGTTTAGGTTTAGGGTTAGGGTTAGGGTTAGGGTTAGGGTACGGCTTAGTGTACGGGTTCGGGTACGGGTTCGGGTATGGCGTAGGGTCTGGGTTAGGGTTAGGGTTAGGGTTAGTTTGAGGGTTAGGGCTCGGTTTAGGTTACTTGTTAGGATTAGGGTACGTCTTAGGGTTAGGGTAGGGGTTAGGGTTAGTGTACGCGTTAGGGTTAGGGTAGTTATTAAACCTATCCCACTCTCTAGATAACCCTTAGCACGTCAAGGAATATTATTTGGGGGTCCAGCCATGGAGAAGAGTTTAGACACTAGGAGAAGATGAGGAACACACCCATTATCAAGAAATCACATTAGGATTCTCTTTTTAACCTGTTCCTTAAAACACTAGTGCTTAGGAAATCTATTGGAGGCAGAAGCAGTCAAGGGTAGCTTAGGGTTAGGGTTAGGGTTAGGGTTAGGGTTAGCTTTAGGGTACGGCTTAGGGTACGGGTTCGGGTACGGGTTCGGGTACGGCGTAGGGTATGGGTTAGGGTTAGGGTTAGGGTTAGTTTGAGGGTTAGGGCTCGGTTTAGGGTACGGGTTAGGATTAGGGTACGTGTTAGGGTTAGGGTACGCGTTAGGGTTAGGGTAGTTATTAAACCTATCCCACTCTCTAGATACCCCTTAGCACGTCAAGGAATATTATTTGGGTGTCCAGCCATGGAGAAGAGTTTAGACACTAGGAGAAGATAAGGAACACACCCATTATCAAGAAATCACATTAGGATTCTCTTTTTAACCTGTTCCTTAAAACACTAGTGCTTAGGAAATCTATTGGAGGCAGAAGCAGTCAAGGGTAGCTTAGGGTTAGGGTTAGGTTTAGGGTTAGGGTTAGGGTTAGGGTACGGCTTAGGGTACGGTTTCGGGTACGGGTTCGTGTACGGCGTAGGGTATGGGTTAGGGTTAGGGTTAGTTTGAAGGTTAGGGCTCGGTTTAGGGTACGGGTTAGGATTAGGGTACGTGTTAGGGTTAGGGTAGGGGTTAGGGTTAGGGTACGCGTTAGGGTTAGGGTAGTTATTAAACCTATCCCACTCTCTAGATACCCCTTAGCACGTCAAGGAATATTATTTGGGGGTCCAGCCATGGAGAAGAGTTTAGACACTAGGAGAAGATAAGGAACACACCCATTATCAAGAAATCACATTAGGATTCTCTTTTTAACCTGTTCCTTAAAACACTAGTGCTTAGGAAATCTATTGGAGGCAGAAGCAGTCAAGGGTAGCTTAGGGTTAGGGTTAGGGTTAGGGTACGGCTTAGGGTACGGGTTCGGGTACGGGTTCGGGTACGGGTTCGGGTACGGCGTAGGGTATGGGTTAGGTTTAGGGTTAGGGTTAGTTTGAGGGTTAGGGCTCGGTTTAGGTTACGGGTTAGGATTAGGGTACGAGTTAGGGTTAGGGAAGGTGTTAGGGTTAGGGTACGCGTTAGGGTTAGGGTAGTTATTAAACCTATCCCACTCTCTAGATACCCCTAAGCACGTCAAGGAATATTATTTGGGGGTCCAGTCATGGAGAAGAGTTTCGACACTAGGAGAAGATAAGGAACACACCCATTATCAATAAATCACATTAGGATTCTCTTTTTAACCTGTTCCTTAAAACACTAGTGCTTAGGAAATTTATTGGAGGCAGAAGCAGTCAAGGGTAGCTTAGGGTTAGGGTTTGGGTTAGGGTACGGCTTAGGGTACGGGTTCGGGTACGGGTTCGGGTACGGGTTTGGGTATGGCGTACGATATGGGTTAGGGTTAGGGTTAGGGTTAGTTTGAGGGTTAGGGCTCGGTGTAGGGTACGGGTTAGGATTAGGGTACGTGTTAGGGTTAGGGTAGGGGTTAGGGTTAGGGTACGCGTTAGGGTTAGGGTAGTTATTAAACCTATCCCACTCTCTAGATACCCCTTAGCACGTCAAGGAATATTATTTGGGTGTCCAGCCATGGAGAAGAGTTTAGACACTAGGAGAAGATAAGGAACACACCCATTATCAAGAAATCACATTAGGATTCTCTTTTTAACCTGTTCCTTAAAACACTAGTGCTTAGGAAATCTATTGGAGGCAGAAGCAGTCAAGGGTAGCTTAGGGTTGGGGTTAGGGTTAGGGTTAGGGTTAGGGTACGGCTTAGGGTACGGGTTCGGGTACGGGTTCGTGTACGGCGTAGGGTATGGGTTAGGGTTAGGGTTAGGGTTAGTTTGAAGGTTAGGGCTCGGTTTAGGGTACGGGTTAGGATTAGGGTTCGTGTTAGGGTTAGGGTAGGGGTTAGGGTTAGGGTACGCGTTAGGTTTAGGGTAGTTATTAAACCTATCCCACTCCCTAGATACCCCTTAGCACGTCAAGGAATATTATTTGGGGGTCCAGCCATGGAGAAGAATTTAGACAGTAGGAGAAGATAAGGAACACACCCATTATCCTGAAATCACATTAGGATTCTCTTTTTAACCTGTTCCTTAATACACTAGTGCTTAGGAAATCTATTGGAGGCAGAAGCAGTCAAGGGTAGCTTAGGGTTAGGGTTAGGGTTAGGGTACGGCTTAGGGTACGGGTTCGGGTACGGGATCGGGTACGGGTTCGGGTACGGCGTAGGGTATGGGTTAGGTTTAGGGTTAGGGTTAGTTTGAGGGTTAGGGCTCGGTTTAGGTTACGGGTTAGGATTAGGGTACGTGTTAGGGTTAGGGTAGGTGTTAGGGTTAGGGTACGCGTTAGGGTTAGGGTAGTTATTAAACCTATCCCACTCTCTAGATACCCCTTAGCACGTCAAGGAATATTATTTGGGGGTCCAGCCATGGAGAAGAGTTTAGACACTAGGAGAAGATAAGGAACACACCCATTATCAATAAATCACATTAGGATTCTCTTTTTAACCTGTTCCTTAAAACACTAGTGCTTAGGAAATCTATTGGAGGCAGAAGCAGTCAAGGGTAGCTTAGGGTTAGGGTTTGGGTTAGGGTACGGCTTAGGGTACGGGTTCGGGTACGGGTTCGGGTACGGGTTTGGGTATGGCGTACGATATGGGTTAGGGTTAGGGTTAGGGTTAGTTTGAGGGTTAGGGCTCGGTGTAGGGTACGGGTTAGGATTAGGGTACGTGTTAGGGTTAGGGTAGGGGTTAGGGTTAGGGTACGCGTTAGGGTTAGGGTAGTTATTAAACCTATCCCACTCTCTAGATACCCCTTAGCACGTCAAGGAATATTATTTGGGTGTCCAGCCATGGAGAAGAGTTTAGACACTAGGAGAAGATAAGGAACACACCCATTATCAAGAAATCACATTAGGATTCTCTTTTTAACCTGTTCCTTAAAACACTAGTGCTTAGGAAATCTATTGGAGGCAGAAGCAGTCAAGGGTAGCTTAGGGTTGGGGTTAGGGTTAGGGTTAGGGTTAGGGTACGGCTTAGGGTACGGGTTCGGGTACGGGTTCGTGTACGGCGTAGGGTATGGGTTAGGGTTAGGGTTAGGGTTAGTTTGAAGGTTAGGGCTCGGTTTAGGGTACGGGTTAGGATTAGGGTTCGTGTTAGGGTTAGGGTAGTGGTTAGGGTTAGGGTACGCGTTAGGTTTAGGGTAGTTATTAAACCTATCCCACTCCCTAGATACCCCTTAGCACGTCAAGGAATATTATTTGGGGGTCCAGCCATGGAGAAGAATTTAGACAGTAGGAGAAGATAAGGAACACACCCATTATCCTGAAATCACATTAGGATTCTCTTTTTAACCTGTTCCTTAATACACTAGTGCTTAGGAAATCTATTGGAGGCAGAAGCAGTCAAGGGTAGCTTAGGGTTAGGGTTAGGGTTAGGGTACGGCTTAGGGTACGGGTTCGGGTACGGGTTCGGGTACGGGTTCGGGTACGGCGTAGGGTATGGGTTAGGGTTAGGGTTAGGGTTAATTTGAGGGTTAGGGCTCGGTTTAGGGTACGGGTTAGGATTAGGGTACGTGTTAGGGTTAGGGTACGCGTTAGGGTTAGGGTAGTTATTAAACCTATCCCACTCTCTAGATACCCCTTAGCACGTCAAGGAATATTATTTGGGTGTCCAGCCATGGAGAAGAGTTTAGACACTAGGAGAAGATAAGGAACACACCCATTATCAAGAAATCACATTAGGATTCTCTTTTTAACCTGTTCCTTAAAACACTAGTGCTTAGGAAATCTATTGGAGGCAGAAGCAGTCAAGGGTAGCTTAGGGTTAGGGTTAGGGTTAGGGTACGGCTTAGGGTACGGGTTCGGGTACGGGTTCGGGTACGGGTTCGGGTACGGCGTAGGGTATGGGTTAGGTTTAGGGTTAGGGTTAGTTTGAGGGTTAGGGCTCGGTTTAGGTTACGGGTTAGGATTAGGGTACGTGTTAGGTTTAGGGTAGGGGTTAGGGTTAGGGTACGCGTTAGGGTTAGGGTAGTTATTAAACCTATCCCACTCTCTAGATACCCCTTAGCACGTCAAGGAATATTATTTGGGGGTCCAGCCATGGAGAAGAGTTTAGACACTAGGAGAAGATAAGGAACACACCCATTATCAAGAAATCACATTAGGATTCTCTTTTTAACCTGTTCCTTAAAACACTAGTGCTTAGGAAATCTATTGGAGGCAGAAGCAGTCAAGGGTAGCTTAGGGTCAGGGTTAGGGTTAGGGTACGGCTTAGGGTACGGGTTCGGGTACGGGTTCGGGTATGGCGTAGGGTATGGGTTAGGGTTAGGGTTAGGGTTAGTTTGAGGGTTAGGGCTCGGTTTAGGTTACGGGTTAGGATTAGGATACGTCTTAGGGTTAGGGTAGGGGTTAGGGTTAGGGTACGCGTTAGGGTTAGGGTAGTTATTAAACCTATCCCACTCCCTAGATAGCCCTTATCACGTCAAGGAATATTATTTGGGGGTCCAGCCATGGAGAAGAGTTTAGACACTAGGAGAAGATGAGGAACACACCCATTATCAAGAAATCACATTAGGATTCTCTTTTTAACCTTTTCCTTAAAACACTAGTGCTTAGGAAATCTATTGGAGGCAGAAGCAGTCAAGGGTAGCTTAGGGTTAGGGTTAGGGTTAGGGTTAGCTTTAGGGTACGGCTTAGGGTACGGGTTCGGGTACGGGTTCGGGTACGGCGTAGGGTATGGGTTAGGGTTAGGGTTAGGGTTAATTTGAGGGTTAGGGCTCGGTTTAGGGTACGGGTTAGGATTAGGGTACGTGTTAGTGTTAGGGTAGGGGTTAGGTTTAGGGTACGCGTTAGGGTTAGGGTAGTTATTAAACCTATCCCACTCTCTAGATACCCCTTAGCACGTCAAAGAATATTATTTGGGGGTCCAGCCATGGAGAAGAGTTTAGACACTAGGAGAAGATAAGGAACACACCCATTATCAAGAAATCACATTAGGATTCTCTTTTTAACTTGTTCCTTAAAACACTAGTGCTTAGGAAATCTATTGGAGGCAGAAGCAGTCAAGGATAGCTTAGGGTCAGGGTTAGGGTTAGGGTACGGCTTAGGGTACGGGTTCGGGTACGGGTTCGGGTATGGCGTAGGGTATGGGTTAGGGTTAGGGTTAGGGTTAGTTTGAGGGTTAGGGCTCGGTTTAGGTTACGGGTTAGGATTAGGCTACGCCTTAGGGTTAGGGTAGGGGTTAGGGTTAGGGTACGCGTTAGGGTTAGGGTAGTTATTAAACCTATCCCACTCCCTAGATAGCCCTTAGCACTTCAAGGAATATTATTTGTGGGTCCAGCCATGGAGAAGAGTTTAGACACTAGGAGAAGATGAGGAACACACCCATTATCAAGAAATCACATTAGGATTCTCTTTTTAACCTGTTCCTTAAAACACTAGTGCTTAGGAAATCTATTGGAGGCAGAAGCAGTCAAGGGTAGCTTAGGGTTAGGGTTAGGGTTAGGGTTAGGGTTAGCTTTAGGGTACGGCTTAGGGTACGGGTTCGGGTACGGGTTCGGGTACGGCGTAGGGTATGGGTTAGGGTTAGGGTTAGGGTTAATTTGAGGGTTAGGGCTCGGTTTAGGGTACGGGTTAGGATTAAGGTACGTGTTAGGGTTAGGGTACGCGTTAGGGTTAGGGTAGTTATTAAACCTATCCCACTCTCTCGATACCCCTTAGCACGTCAAGGAATATTATTTGGGTGTCCAGCCATGGAGAAGTGTTTAGACACTAGGAGAAGATAAGGAACACACCCATTATCAAGAAATCACATTAGGATTCTCTTTTTAACCTGTTCCTTAAAACACTAGTGCTTAGGAAATCTATTGGAGGCAGAAGCAGTCAAGGGTAGCTTAGGGTTAGGGTTAGGGTTAGGGTACGGCTTAGGGTACGGGTTCGGGTACGGGTTCGGGTACGGGTTCGGGTATGGCGTAGGGTATGGGTTAGGTTTAGGGTTAGGGTTAGTTTGAGGGTTAGGGCTCGGTGTAGGGTACGGGTTAGGATTAGGGTACGTTTTAGGGTTAGGGTAGGGTTTAGGGTTAGGGTACGCGTTAGGGTTAGGGTAGTTATTAAACCTATCCCACTCTCTAGATACCCCTTAGCACGTCAAGGAATATTATTTGGGGGTCCAGCCATGGAGAAGAGTTTAGACACTAGGAGAAGATAGGGAACACACCCATTATCAAGAAATCACATTAGGATTCTCTTTTTAACCTGTTCCTTAAAACACTAGTGCTTAGGAAATCTATTGGAGGCAGAAGCAGTCAAGGGTAGCTTAGGGTTAGGGTTAGGGTTAGGGTACGGCTTAGGGTACGGGTTCGTGTACGGCGTAGGGTATGGGTTAGGGTTAGGGTTAGGGTTAGTTTGAAGGTTAGGGCTCGGTTTAGGGTACGGGTTAGGATTAGGGTTCGTGTTAGGGTTAGGGTAGGGGTTAGGGTTAGGGTACGCGATAGGGTTAGGGTAGTTATTAAACCTATCCCACTCCCTAGATACCCCTTAGCACGTCAAGGAATATTATTTGGGGGACCAGCCATGGAGAAGAGTTTAGACAGTAGGAGAAGATAAGGAACACACCCATTATCCTGAAATCACATTAGGATTCTCTTTTTAACCTGTTCCTTAATACACTAGTGCTTAGGAAATCTATTGGAGGCAGAAGCAGTGAAGGGTAGCTTAGGGTTAGGGTTAGGTTTAGGTTTAGGGTTAGGGTTAGGGTTAGGGTTAGGGTACGGCTTAGTGTACGGGTTCGGGTACGGGTTCGGGTATGGCGTAGGGTCTGGGTTAGGGTTAGGGTTAGGGTTAGTTTGAGGGTTAGGGCTCGGTTTAGGTTACTTGTTAGGATTAGGGTACGTCTTAGGGTTAGGGTAGGGGTTAGGGTTAGTGTACGCGTTAGGGTTAGGGTAGTTATTAAACCTATCCCACTCTCTAGATAACCCTTAGCACGTCAAGGAATATTATTTGGGGGTCCAGCCATGGAGAAGAGTTTAGACACTAGGAGAAGATGAGGAACACACCCATTATCAAGAAATCACATTAGGATTCTCTTTTTAACCTGTTCCTTAAAACACTAGTGCTTAGGAAATCTATTGGAGGCAGAAGCAGTCAAGGGTAGCTTAGGGTTAGGGTTAGGGTTAGGGTTAGGGTTAGCTTTAGGGTACGGCTTAGGGTACGGGTTCGGGTACGGGTTCGGGTACGGCGTAGGGTATGGGTTAGGGTTAGGGTTAGGGTTAGTTTGAGGGTTAGGGCTCGGTTTAGGGTACGGGTTAGGATAAGGGTACGTGTTAGGGTTAGGGTACGCGTTAGGGTTAGGGTAGTTATTAAACCTATCCCACTCTCTAGATACCCCTTAGCACGTCAAGGAATATTATTTGGGTGTCCAGCCATGGAGAAGAGTTTAGACACTAGGAGAAGATAAGGAACACACCCATTATCAAGAAATCACATTAGGATTCTCTTTTTAACCTGTTCCTTAAAACACTAGTGCTTAGGAAATCTATTGGAGGCAGAAGCAGTCAAGGGTAGCTTAGGGTTAGGGTTAGGTTTAGGGTTAGGGTTAGGGTTAGGGTACGGCTTAGGGTACGGTTTCGGGTACGGGTTCGTGTACGGCGTAGGGTATGGGTTAGGGTTAGGGTTAGTTTGAAGGTTAGGGCTCGGTTTAGGGTACGGGTTAGGATTAGGGTACGTGTTAGGGTTAGGGTAGGGGTTAGGGTTAGGGTACGCGTTAGGGTTAGGGTAGTTATTAAACCTATCCCACTCTCTAGATACCCCTTAGCACGTCAAGGAATATTATTTGGGGGTCCAGCCATGGAGAAGAGTTTAGACACTAGGAGAAGATAAGGAACACACCCATTATCAAGAAATCACATTAGGATTCTCTTTTTAACCTGTTCCTTAAAACACTAGTGCTTAGGAAATCTATTGGAGGCAGAAGCAGTCAAGGGTAGCTTAGGGTTAGGGTTAGGGTTAGGGTACGGCTTAGGGTACGGGTTCGGGTACGGGTTCGGTTACGGGTTCGGGTACGGCGTAGGGTATGGGTTAGGTTTAGGGTTAGGGTTAGTTTGAGGGTTAGGGCTCGGTTTAGGTTACGGGTTAGGATTAGGTTTCGTGTTAGGGTTAGGGTAGGGGTTAGGGTTAGGGTACGCGTTAGGGTTAGGGTAGTTATTAAACCTATCCCACTCTCTAGATACCCCTTAGCACGTCAAGGAATATTATTTGGGGGTCCAGCCATGGAGAAGAGTTTAGACACTAGGAGAAGATAAGGAACACACCCATTATCAATAAATCACATTAGGATTCTCTTTTTAACCTGTTCCTTAAAACACTAGTGCTTAGGAAATCTATTGGAGGCAGAAGCAGTCAAGGGTAGCTTAGGGTTAGGGTTTGGGTTAGGGTACGGCTTAGGGTACGGGTTCGGGTACGGGTTCGGGTACGGGTTTGGGTATGGCGTACGATATGGGTTAGGGTTAGGGTTAGGGTTAGTTTGAGGGTTAGGGCTCGGTGTAGGGTACGGGTTAGGATTAGGGTACGTGTTAGGGTTAGGGTAGGGGTTAGGGTTAGGGTACGCGTTAGGGTTAGGGTAGTTATTAAACCTATCCCACTCTCTAGATACCCCTTAGCACGTCAAGGAATATTATTTGGGTGTCCAGCCATGGAGAAGAGTTTAGACACTAGGAGAAGATAAGGAACACACCCATTATCAAGAAATCACATTAGGATTCTCTTTTTAACCTGTTCCTTAAAACACTAGTGCTTAGGAAATCTATTGGAGGCAGAAGCAGTCAAGGGTAGCTTAGGGTTGGGGTTAGGGTTAGGGTTAGGGTTAGGGTACGGCTTAGGGTACGGGTTCGGGTACGGGTTCGTGTACGGCGTAGGGTATGGGTTAGGGTTAGGGTTAGGGTTAGTTTGAAGGTTAGGGCTCGGTTTAGGGTACGGGTTAGGATTAGGGTTCGTGTTAGGGTTAGGGTAGGGGTTAGGGTTATGGTACGCGTTAGGTTTAGGGTAGTTATTAAACCTATCCCACTCCCTAGATACCCCTTAGCACGTCAAGGAATATTATTTGGGGGTCCAGCCATGGAGAAGAATTTAGACAGTAGGAGAAGATAAGGAACACACCCATTATCCTGAAATCACATTAGGATTCTCTTTTTAACCTGTTCCTTAATACACTAGTGCTTAGGAAATCTATTGGAGGCAGAAGCAGTCAAGGGTAGCTTAGGGTTAGGGTTAGGGTTAGGGTACGGCTTAGGGTACGGGTTCGGGTACGGGTTCGGGTACGGGTTCGGGTACGGCGTAGGGTATGGGTTAGGTTTAGGGTTAGGGTTAGTTTGAGGGTTAGGGCTCGGTTTAGGTTACGGGTTAGGATTAGGGTACGTGTTAGGGTTAGGGTAGGTGTTAGGGTTAGGGTACGCGTTAGGGTTAGGGTAGTTATTAAACCTATCCCACTCTCTAGATACCCCTTAGCACGTCAAGGAATATTATTAGGGGGTCCAGCCATGGAGAAGAGTTTAGACACTAGGAGAAGATAAGGAACACACCCATTATCAAGAAATCACATTAGGATTCTCTTTTTAACCTGTTCCTTAAAACACTAGTGCTTAGGAAATCTATTGGAGGCAGAAGCAGTCAAGGGTAGCTTAGGGTTAGGGTTAGGGTTAGGGCTAGGGTTAGGACACGGCTTAGGGTACGGGTTCGGGTACGGGTTCGTGTACGGCGTAGTGTATGGGTTTGGGTTAGGGTTAGGGTTAGTTTGAAGGTTAGGGCTCGGTTTAGGGTACGGGTTAGGATAAAGGTTCGTGTTAGGGTTAGGGTAGGGGTTAGGGTTAGGGTACGCGTTAGGGTTAGCGTAGTTATTAAACCTATCCCACTCTCTAGATACCCCTTAGCACGTCAAGGAATATTATTTGGGGGTCCAGCCATGGAGAAGAGTTTAGACACTAGGAGAAGATAAGGAACACACCCATTATCCTGAAATCACATTAGGATTCTCTTTTTAACCTGTTCCTTAAAACACTAGTGCTTAGGAAATCTATTGGAGGCAGAAGCAGTCAAGGGTAGCTTAGGGTTAGGGTTAGGGTATGGCTTAGGGTACGGGTTCGGGTACGGGTTCGGGTACGGCGTAGCGTATGGGTTAGGGTTAGGGTTAGGGTTAGTTTGAGGGTTAGGGCTCGGTTTAGGGTACGGGTTAGGATTAGGGTACGTGTTAGGGTTAGGGTAGGGGTTAGGTTTAGGGTACGCGTTAGGGTTAGGGTAGTTATTAAACCTATCCCACTCTCTAGATACCACTTAGCACGTCAAGGAATATTATTTGGGGGTCCAGCCATGGAGAAGAGTTTAGACACTAGGAGAAGAAAAGGAACACACCCATTATCAAGAAATCACATTAGGATTCTCTTTTTAACCTGTTCCTTAAAACACTAGTGCTAAGGAAATCTATTGGAGGCAGAAGCAGTCAAGGGTAGCTTAGGGTCAGGGTTAGGGTTAGGGTACGGCTTAGGGTACGGGTTCGGGTACGGGTTCGGGTATGGCGTAGGGTATGGGTTAGGGTTAGGGTTAGGGTTAGTTTGAGGGTTAGGGCTCGGTTTAGGTTACGGGTTAGGATTAGGGTACGTCTTAGGGTTAGGGTAGGGGTTAGGGTTAGGGTACGCGTTAGGGTTAGGGTAGTTATTAAACCTATCCCACTCCCTAGATAGCCCTTAGCACGTCAAGGAATATTATTTGGGGGTCCAGCCATGGAGAAGAGTTTAGACACTAGGAGAAGATGAGGAACACACCCATTATCAAGAAATCACATTAGGATTCTCTTTTTAACCTGTTCCTTAAAACACTAGTGCTTAGGAAATCTATTGGAGGCAGAAGCAGTCAAGGGTAGCTTAGGGTTAGGGTTAGGGTTAGGGTTAGGGTTAGCTTTAGGGTACGGGTTCGGGTACGGGTTCGGGTACGGCGTAGGGTATGGGTTAGGGTTAGGGTTAGGGTTAATTTGAGGGTTAGGGCTCGGTTTAGGGTACGGGTTAGGATTAGGGTACGTGTTAGGGTTAGGGTACGCGTTAGGGTTAGGGTAGTTATTAAACCTATCCCACTCTCTAGATACCCCTTAGCACGTCAAGGAATATTATTTGGGTGTCCAGCCATGGAGAAGTGTTTAGACACTAGGAGAAGATAAGGAACACACCCATTATCAAGAAATCACATTAGGATTCTCTTTTTAACCTGTTCCTTAAAACACTAGTGCTTAGGAAATCTATTGGAGGCAGAAGCAGTCAAGGGTAGCTTAGGGTTAGGGTTAGGTTTAGGGTTAGGGTTAGGGTTAGGGTACGGCTTAGGGTACGGTTTCGGGTACGGGTTCGTGTACGGCGTAGGGTATGGGTTAGGGTTAGGGTTAGTTTGAAGGTTAGGGCTCGGTTTAGGGTACGGGTTAGGATTAGGGTACGTGTTAGGGTTAGGGTAGGGGTTAGGGTTAGGGTACGCGTTAGGGTTAGGGTAGTTATTAAACCTATCCCACTCTCTAGATACCCTTTAGCACGTCAAGGAATATTATTTGGGGGTCCAGCCATGGAGAAGAGTTTAGACACTAGGAGAAGATAAGGAACACACCCATTATCAATAAATCACATTAGGATTCTCTTTTTAACCTGTTCCTTAAAACACTAGTGCTTAGGAAATCTATTGGAGGCAGAAGCAGTCAAGGGTAGCTTAGGGTTAGGGTTTGGGTTACGGTACGGCTTAGGGTACGGGTTCGGGTACGGGTTCGGGTACGGGTTCGGGTATGGCGTACGATATGGGTTAGGGTTAGGGTTAGGGTTAGTTTGAGGGTTAGGGCTCGGTGTAGGGTACGGGTTAGGATTAGGGTACGTGTTAGGGTTAGGGTACGCGTTAGGGTTAGGGTAGTTATTAAACCTATCCCACTCTCTAGATACCCCTTAGCACGTCAAGGAATATTATTTGGGGGTCCAGCCATGGAGAAGAGTTTAGACACTAGGAGAAGATAAGGAACACACCCATTATCAAGAAATCACATTAGGATTCTCTTTTTAACCTGTTCCTTAAAACACTAGTGCTTAGGAAATCTATTGGAGGCAGAAGCAGTCAAGGGTAGCTTAGGGTTAGGGTTAGGGTTAGGGTACGGCTTAGGGTACGGGTTCGGGTACGGGTTCGTGTACGGCGTAGGGTATGGGTTAGGGTTAGGGTTAGGGTTAGTTTGAAGGTTAGGGCTCGGTTTAGGGTACGGGTTAGGATTAGGTTTCGTGTTAGGGTTAGGGTAGGGGTTAGGGTTAGGGTACGCGATAGGGTTAGGGTAGTTATTAAACCTATCCCACTCCCTAGATACCCCTTAGCACGTCAAGGAATATTATTTGGGGGACCAGCCATGGAGAAGAGTTTAGACAGTAGGAGAAGATAAGGAACACACCCATTATCCTGAAATCACATTAGGATTCTCTTTTTAACCTGTTCCTTAATACACTAGTGCTTAGGAAATCTATTGGAGGCAGAAGCAGTGAAGGGTAGCTTAGGGTTAGGGTTAGGTTTAGGTTTAGGGTTAGGGTTAGGGTTAGGGTTAGGGTACGGCTTAGTGTACGGGTTCGGGTACGGGTTCGGGTATGGCGTAGGGTCTGGGTTAGGGTTAGGGTTAGGGTTAGTTTGAGGGTTAGGGCTCGGTTTAGGTTACTTGTTAGGATTAGGGTACGTCTTAGGGTTAGGGTAGGGGTTAGGGTTAGTGTACGCGTTAGGGTTAGGGTAGTTATTAAACCTATCCCACTCTCTAGATAACCCTTAGCACGTCAAGGAATATTATTTGGGGGTCCAGCCATGGAGAAGAGTTTAGACACTAGGAGAAGATGAGGAACACACCCATTATCAAGAAATCACATTAGGATTCTCTTTTTAACCTGTTCCTTAAAACACTAGTGCTTAGGAAATCTATTGGAGGCAGAAGCAGTCAAGGGTAGCTTAGGGTTAGGGTTAGGGTTAGGGTTAGGGTTAGCTTTAGGGTACGGCTTAGGGTACGGGTTCGGGTACGGGTTCGGGTACGGCGTAGGGTATGGGTTAGGGTTAGGGTTAGGGTTAGTTTGAGGGTTAGGGCTCGGTTTAGGGTACGGGTTAGGATTAGGGTACGTGTTAAGGTTAGGGTACGCGTTAGGGTTAGGGTAGTTATTAAACCTATCCCACTCTCTAGATACCCCTTAGCACGTCAAGGAATATTATTTGGGTGTCCAGCCATGGAGAAGAGTTTAGACACTAGGAGAAGATAAGGAACACACCCATTATCAAGAAATCACATTAGGATTCTCTTTTTAACCTGTTCCTTAAAACACTAGTGCTTAGGAAATCTATTGGAGGCAGAAGCAGTCAAGGGTAGCTTAGGGTTAGGGTTAGGTTTAGGGTTAGGGTTAGGGTTAGGGTACGGCTTAGGGTACGGTTTCGGGTACGGGTTCGTGTACGGCGTAGGGTATGGGTTAGGGTTAGGGTTAGTTTGAAGGTTAGGGCTCGGTTTAGGGTACGGGTTAGGATTAGGGTACGTGTTAGGGTTAGGGTAGGGGTTAGGGTTAGGGTACGCGTTAGGGTTAGGGTAGTTATTAAACCTATCCCACTCTCTAGATACCCCTTAGCACGTCAAGGAATATTATTTGGGGGTCCAGCCATGGAGAAGAGTTTCGACACTAGGAGAAGATAAGGAACACACCCATTATCAATAAATCACATTAGGATTCTCTTTTTAACCTGTTCCTTAAAACACTAGTGCTTAGGAAATCTATTGGAGGCAGAAGCAGTCAAGGGTAGCTTAGGGTTAGGGTTTGGGTTAGGGTACGGCTTAGGGTACGGGTTCGGGTACGGGTTCGGGTACGGGTTTGGGTATGGCGTACGATATGGGTTAGGGTTAGGGTTAGGGTTAGTTTGAGGGTTAGGGCTCGGTGTAGGGTACGGGTTAGGATTAGGGTACGTGTTAGGGTTAGGGTAGGGGTTAGGGTTAGGGTACGCGTTAGGGTTAGGGTAGTTATTAAACCTATCCCACTCTCTAGATACCCCTTAGCACGTCAAGGAATATTATTTGGGTGTCCAGCCATGGAGAAGAGTTTAGACACTAGGAGAAGATAAGGAACACACCCATTATCAAGAAATCACATTAGGATTCTCTTTTTAACCTGTTCCTTAAAACACTAGTGCTTAGGAAATCTATTGGAGGCAGAAGCAGTCAAGGGTAGCTTAGGGTTGGGGTTAGGGTTAGGGTTAGGGTTAGGGTACGGCTTAGGGTACGGGTTCGGGTACGGGTTCGTGTACGGCGTAGGGTATGGGTTAGGGTTAGGGTTAGGGTTAGTTTGAAGGTTAGGGCTCGGTTTAGGGTACGGGTTAGGATTAGGGTTCGTGTTAGGGTTAGGGTAGGGGTTAGGGTTAGGGTACGCGTTAGGTTTAGGGTAGTTATTAAACCTATCCCACTCCCTAGATACCCCTTAGCACGTCAAGGAATATTATTTGGGGGTCCAGCCATGGAGAAGAATTTAGACAGTAGGAGAAGATAAGGAACACACCCATTATCCTGAAATCACATTAGGATTCTCTTTTTAACCTGTTCCTTAATACACTAGTGCTTAGGAAATCTATTGGAGGCAGAAGCAGTCAAGGGTAGCTTAGGGTTAGGGTTAGGGTTAGGGTACGGCTTAGGGTACGGGTTCGGGTACGGGTTCGGGTACGGGTTCGGGTACGGCGTAGGGTATGGGTTAGGTTTAGGGTTAGGGTTAGTTTGAGGGTTAGGGCTCGGTTTAGGTTACGGGTTAGGATTAGGGTACGTGTTAGGGTTAGGGTAGGTGTTAGGGTTAGGGTACGCGTTAGGGTTAGGGTAGTTATTAAACCTATCCCACTCTCTAGATACCCCTTAGCACGTCAAGGAATATTATTTGGGGGTCCAGCCATGGAGAAGAGTTTAGACACTAGGAGAAGATAAGGAACACACCCATTATCAATAAATCACATTAGGATTCTCTTTTTAACCTGTTCCTTAAAACACTAGTGCTTAGGAAATCTATTGGAGGCAGAAGCAGTCAAGGGTAGCTTAGGGTTAGGGTTTGGGTTAGGGTACGGCTTAGGGTACGGGTTCGGGTACGGGTTCGGGTACGGGTTTGGGTATGGCGTACGATATGGGTTAGGGTTAGGGTTAGGGTTAGTTTGAGGGTTAGGGCTCGGTGTAGGGTACGGGTTAGGATTAGGGTACGTGTTAGGGTTAGGGTAGGGGTTAGGGTTAGGGTACGCGTTAGGGTTAGGGTAGTTATTAAACCTATCCCACTCTCTAGATACCCCTTAGCACGTCAAGGAATATTATTTGGGTGTCCAGCCATGGAGAAGAGTTTAGACACTAGGAGAAGATAAGGAACACACCCATTATCAAGAAATCACATTAGGATTCTCTTTTTAACCTGTTCCTTAAAACACTAGTGCTTAGGAAATCTATTGGAGGCAGAAGCAGTCAAGGGTAGCTTAGGGTTGGGGTTAGGGTTAGGGTTAGGGTTAGGGTACGGCTTAGGGTACGGGTTCGGGTACGGGTTCGTGTACGGCGTAGGGTATGGGTTAGGGTTAGGGTTAGGGTTAATTTGAAGGTTAGGGCTCGGTTTAGGGTACGGGTTAGGATTAGGGTTCGTGTTAGGGTTAGGGTAGGGGTGAGGGTTAGGGTACGCGTTAGGTTTAGGGTAGTTATTAAACCTATCCCACTCCCTAGATACCCCTTAGCACGTCAAGGAATATTATTTGGGGGTCCAGCCATGGAGAAGAATTTAGACAGTAGGAGAAGATAAGGAACACACCCATTATCCTGAAATCACATTAGGATTCTCTTTTTAACCTGTTCCTTAATACACTAGTGCTTAGGAAATCTATTGGAGGCAGAAGCAGTCAAGGGTAGCTTAGGGTTAGGGTTAGGGTTAGGGTACGGCTTAGGGTACGGGTTCGGGTACGGGTTCGGGTACGGGTTCGGGTACGGCGTAGGGTATGGGTTAGGTTTAGGGTTAGGGTTAGTTTGAGGGTTAGGGCTCGGTTTAGGTTACGGGTTAGGATTAGGGTACGTGTTAGGGTTAGGGTAGGGGTTAGGGTTAGGGTACGCGTTAGGGTTAGGGTAGTTATTAAACCTATCCCACTCTCTAGATACCCCTTAGCACGTCAAGGAATATTATTAGGGGGTCCAGCCATGGAGAAGAGTTTAGACACTAGGAGAAGATAAGGAACACACCCATTATCAAGAAATCACATTAGGATTCTCTTTTTAACCTGTTCCTTAAAACACTAGTGCTTAGGAAATCTATTGGAGGCAGAAGCAGTCAAGGGTAGCTTAGGGTTAGGGTTAGGGTTAGGGCTAGGGTTAGGACACGGCTTAGGGTACGGGTTCGGGTACGGGTTCGTGTACGGCGTAGTGTATGGGTTTGGGTTAGGGTTAGGGTTAGTTTGAAGGTTAGGGCTCGGTTTAGGGTACGGGTTAGGATAAAGGTTCGTGTTAGGGTTAGGGTAGGGGTTAGGGTTAGGGTACGCGTTAGGGTTAGCGTAGTTATTAAACCTATCCCACTCTCTAGATACCCCTTAGCACGTCAAGGAATATTATTTGGGGGTCCAGCTATGGAGAAGAGTTTAGACACTAGGAGAAGATAAGGAACACACCCATTATCCTGAAATCACATTAGGATTCTCTTTTTAACCTGTTCCTTAAAACACTAGTGCTTAGGAAATCTATTGGAGGCAGAAGCAGTCAAGGGTAGCTTAGGGTTAGGGTTAGGGTTAGGGTTAGGGTTAGCTTTAGGGTACGGCTTAGGGTACGGGTTCGGGTACAGGTTCAGGTACGGCGTAGGGTATGGGTTAGGGTTAGGGTTAGGGTTAATTTGAGGGTTAGGGCTCGGTTTAGGGTACGGGTTAGGATTAGGGTACGTGTTAGGGTTAGGGTACGCGTTAGGGTTAGGGTAGTTATTAAACCTATCCCACTCTCTAGATACCCCTTAGCACGTCAAGGAATATTATTTGGGTGTCCAGCCATGGAGAAGTGTTTAGACACTAGGAGAAGATAAGGAACACACCCATTATCAAGAAATCACATTAGGATTCTCTTTTTAACCTGTTCCTTAAAACACTAGTGCTTAGGAAATCTATTGGAGGCAGAAGCAGTCAAGGGTAGCTTAGGGTTAGGGTTAGGTTTAGGGTTAGGGTTAGGGTTAGGGTACGGCTTAGGGTACGGTTTCGGGTACGGGTTCGTGTACGGCGTAGGGTATGGGTTAGGGTTAGGGTTAGTTTGAAGGTTAGGGCTCGGTTTAGGGTACGGGTTAGGATTAGGGTACGTGTTAGGGTTAGGGTAGGGGTTAGGGTTAGGGTACGCGTTAGGGTTAGGGTAGTTATTAAACCTATCCCACTCTCTAGATACCCTTTAGCACGTCAAGGAATATTATTTGGGGGTCCAGCCATGGAGAAGAGTTTAGACACTAGGAGAAGATAAGGAACACACCCATTATCAATAAATCACATTAGGATTCTCTTTTTAACCTGTTCCTTAAAACACTAGTGCTTAGGAAATCTATTGGAGGCAGAAGCAGTCAAGGGTAGCTTAGGGTTAGGGTTTGGGTTAGGGTACGGCTTAGGGTACGGGTTCGGGTACGGGTTCGGGTACGGGTTCGGGTATGGCGTATGATATGGGTTAGGGTTAGGGTTAGGGTTAGTTTGAGGGTTAGGGCTCGGTGTAGGGTACGGGTTAGGATTAGGGTACGTGTTAGGGTTAGGGTAGGGTTTAGGGTTAGGGTACGCGTTAGGGTTAGGGTAGTTATTAAACCTATCCCACTCTCTAGATACCCCTTAGCACGTCAAGGAATATTATTTGGGGGTCCAGCCATGGAGAAGAGTTTAGACACTAGGAGAAGATAAGGAACACACCCATTATCAAGAAATCACATTAGGATTCTCTTTTTAACCTGTTCCTTAAAACACTAGTGCTTAGGAAATCTATTGGAGGCAGAAGCAGTCAAGGGTAGCTTAGGGTTAGGGTTAGGGTTAGGGTACGGCTTAGGGTACGGGTTCGGGTACGGGTTCGTGTACGGCGTAGGGTATGGGTTAGGGTTAGGGTTAGGGTTAGTTTGAAGGTTAGGGCTCGGTTTAGGGTACGGGTTAGGATTAGTGTTCGTGTTAGGGTTAGGGTAGAGGTTAGGGTTAGGGTACGCGTTAGGGTTTGGGTAGTTATTAAACCTATCCCACTCCCTAGATACCCCTTAGCACGTCAAGGAATATTATTTGGGGGACCAGCCATGGAGAAGAGTTTAGACAGTAGGAGAAGATAAGGAACACACCCATTATCCTGAAATCACATTAGGATTCTCTTTTTAACCTGTTCCTTAATACACTAGTGCTTAGGAAATCTATTGGAGGCAGAAGCAGTGAAGGGTAGCTTAGGGTTAGGGTTAGGTTTAGGTTTAGGGTTAGGGTTAGGGTTAGGGTTAGGGTACGGCTTAGTGTACGGGTTCGGGTACGGGTTCTGGTATGGCGTAGGGTATGGGTTAGGGTTAGGGTTAGGGTTAGTTTGAGGGTTAGGGCTCGGTTTAGGTTACGGGTTAGGATTAGGGTACGTGTTAGGGTTAGGGTAGGGGTTAGGGTTAGGGTACGCGTTAGGGTTAGGGTAGTTATTAAACCTATCCCACTCTCTAGATACCCCTTAGCACGTCAAGGAATATTATTTGGGTGTCCAGCCATGGAGAAGAGTTTAGACACTAGGAGAAGATAAGGAACACACCCATTATCAAGAAATCACATTAGGATTCTCTTTTTAACCTGTTCCTTAAAACACTAGTGCTTAGGAAATCTATTGGAGGCAGATGCAGTCAAGGGTAGCTTAGGGTTAGGGTTAGGTTTAGGGTTAGGGTTAGGGTTAGGGTACGGATTAGGGTACGGTTTCGGGTACGGGTTCGTGTACGGCGTAGGGTATGGGTTAGGGTTAGGGTTAGTTTGAAGGTTAGGGCTCGGTTTAGGGTACGGGTTAGGATTAGGGTACGTGTTAGGTTTAGGGTAGGGGTTAGGGTTAGGGTACGCGTTAGGGTTAGGGTAGTTATTAAACCTATCCCACTCTCTAGATACCCCTTAGCACGTCAAGGAATATTATTTTGGGGTCCAGCCATGGAGAAGAGTTTAGACACTAGGAGAAGATAAGGAACACACCCATTATCAAGAAATCACATTAGGATTCTCTTTTTAACCTGTTCCTTAAAACACTAGTGCTTAGGAAATCTATTGGAGGCAGAAGCAGTCAAGGGAAGCTTAGGGTTAGGGTTAGGGTTAGGGTACGGCTTAGGGTACGGGTTCGGGTACGGGTTCGGGTACGGGTTCGGGTACGGCGTAGGGTATGGGTTAGGTTTAGGGTTAGGGTTAGTTTGAGGGTTAGGGCTCGGTTTAGGTTACGGGTTAAGATTAGGGTACGTGTTAGGGTTAGGGTAGGGGTTAGGGTTAGGGTACGCGTTAGGGTTAGGGTAGTTATTAAACCTATCCCACTCTCTAGATACCCCTTAGCACGTCAAGGAATATTATTTGAGGGTCCAGCCATGGAGAAGAGTTTAGACACTAGGAGAAGATAAGGAACACACCCATTATCAAGAAATCACATTAGGATTCTCTTTTTAACCTGTTCCTTAAAACACTAGTGCTTAGGAAATCTATTGGAGGCAGAAGCAGTCAAGGGTAGCTTAGGGTTAGGGTTAGGGTTAGGGCTAGGGTTAGGACACGGCTTAGGGTACGGGTTCGGGTACGGGTTCGTGTACGGCGTAGTGTATGGGTTTGGGTTAGGGTTAGGGTTAGTTTGAAGGTTAGGGCTCGGTTTAGGGTACGGGTTAGGATTAGGGTTCGTGTTAGGGTTAGGGTAGGGGATAGGGTTAGGGTACGCGTTAGGGTTAGCGTAGTTATTAAACCTATCCCACTCTCTAGATACCCCTTAGCACGTCAAGGAATATTATTTGGGGGTCCAGCCATGGAGAAGAGTTTAGACACTATGAGAAGATAAGGAACACACCCATTATCCTGAAATCACATTAGGATTCTCTTTTTAACCTGTTCCTTAATACACTAGTGCTTAGGAAATCTATTGGAGGCAGAAGCAGTCAAGGGTAGCTTAGGGTTAGGGTTACGGTTAGGGTTAGGGTTAGGGTATGGCTTAGGGTACGGGTTCGGGTACGGGTTCGGGTACGGCGTAGGGTATGTGTTAGGGTTAGGGTTAGGGTTAGTTTGAGGGTTAGGGCTCGGTTTAGGGTACGGGTTAGGATTAGGGTACGTGTTAGGGTTAGGGTAGGGGTTAGGTTTAGGGTACGCGTTAGGGTTAGGGTAGTTATTAAACCTATCCCACTCTCTAGATACCCCTTAGCACGTCAAGGAATATTATTTGGGGGTCCAGCCATGGAGAAGAGTTTAGACACTAGGAGAAGATAAGGAACACACCCATTATCAAGAAATCACATTAGGATTCTCTTTTTAACCTGTTCCTTAAAACACTAGTGCTTAGGAAATCTATTGGAGGCAGAAGCAGTCAAGGGTAGCTTAGGGTTAGGGTTAGGGTTAGGGTACGGCTTAGGGTACGGGTTCGGGTACGGGTTCGTGTATGGCGTACGATATGGGTTAGGGTTAGGGTTAGGGTTAGTTTGAAGGTTAGGGCTCGGTTTAGGGTACGGGTTAGGATTAGGGTTCGTGTTAGGGTTAGGGTAGGGGTTAGGGTTAGGGTACGCGTTAGGGTTAGGGTAGTTATTAAACCTATCCCACTCCCTAGATACCCCTTAGCACGTGAAGGAATATTATTTGGGGGTCCAGCCATGGAGAAGAGTTTAGACAGTAGGAGAAGATAAGGAACACACCCATTATCCTGAAATCACATTAGGATTCTCTTTTTAACCTGTTCCTTAATACACTAGTGCTTAGGAAATCTATTGGAGGCAGAAGCAGTGAAGGGTAGCTTAGGGTTAGGGTTAGGTTTAGGTTTAGGGTTAGGGTTAGGGTTAGGGTTAGGGTACGGCTTAGTGTACGGGTTCGGGTACGGGTTCGGGTATGGCGTAGGGTATGGGTTAGGGTTAGGGTTAGGGTTAGTTTGAGGGTTAGGGCTCGGTTTAGGTTACGGGTTAGGATTAGGGTACGTCTTAGTGTTAGGGTAGGGGTTAGGGTTAGGGTACGCGTTAGGGTTAGGGTAGTTATTAAACCTATCCCACTCTCTAGATAACCCTTAGCACGTCAAGGAATATTATTTGGGGGTCCAGCCATGGAGAAGAGTTTAGACACTAGGAGAAGATGAGGAACACACCCATTATCAAGAAATCACATTAGGATTCTCTTTTTAACCTGTTCCTTAAAACACTAGTGCTTAGGAAATCTATTGGAGGCAGAAGCAGTCAAGGGTAGCTTAGGGTTAGGGTTAGGGTTAGGGTTAGGGTTAGCTTTAGGGTACGGCTTAGGGTACGGGTTCGGGTACGGGTTCGGGTACGGCGTAGGGTATGGGTTAGGGTTAGGTTTAGGGATAGTTTGAGGGATAGGGCTCGGTTTAGGGTACGGGTTAGGATTAGGGTACGTGTTAGGGTTAGGGTACGCGTTAGGGTTAGGGTAGTTATTAAACCTATCCCACTCTCTAGATACCCCTTAGCACGTCAAGGAATATTATTTGGGTGTCCAGCCATGGAGAAGAGTTTAGACACTAGGAGAAGATAAGGAACACACCCATTATCAAGAAATCACATTAGGATTCTCTTTTTAACCTGTTCCTTAAAACACTAGTGCTTAGGAAAACTATTGGAGGCAGAAGCAGTCAAGGGTAGCTTAGGGATAGGGTTAGGGTTAGGGCTAGGGTTAGGACACGGCTTAGGGTACGGGTTCGGGTACGGGTTCGTGTACGGCGTAGTGTATGGGTTTGGGTTAGGGTTAGGGTTAGTTTGAAGGTTAGGGCTCGGTTTAGGGTACGGGTTAGGATTAGGGTTCGTGTTAGGGTTAGGGTAGGGGTTAGGGTTAGGGTACGCGTTAGGGTTAGCGTAGTTATTAAACCTATCCCACTCTCTAGATACTCCTTAGAACGTCAAGGAATATTATTTGGGGGTCCAGCCATGGAGAAGAGTTTAGACACTAGGAGAAGATAAGGAACACACCCATTATCCTGAAATCACATTAGGATTCTCTTTTTAACCTGTTCCTTAATACACTAGTGCTTAGGAAATCTATTGGAGGCAGAAGCAGTCAAGGGTAGCTTAGGGTTAGGGTTACGGTTAGGGTTAGGGTTAGGGTATGGCTTAGGGTACGGGTTCGGGTACGGGTTCGGGTACGGCGTAGGGTATGGGTTAGGGTTAGTGTTAGGGTTAGTTTGTAGGTTAGGGCTCGGTTTAGGGTACGGGTTAGGATTAGGGTACGTGTTAGGGTTAGGGTAGGGGTTAGGTTTAGGGTACGCGTTAGGGTTAAGTTAGTTATTAAACCTATCCCACTCTCTAGATACCCCTTAGCATGTCAAGGAATATTATTTGGGGGTCCAGCCATGGAGAAGAGCTTAGACACAAGGAGAAGATAAGGAACACACCCATTATCAAGAAATCACATTAGGATTCTCTTTTTAACCTGTTCCTTAAAACACTAGTGCTTAGGAAATCTATTGGAGGCAGAAGCAGTCAAGGGTAGCTTAGGGTTAGGGTTAGGGTTAGGGTACGGCTTAGGGTACGGGTTCGGGTACGGGTTCGTATACGGCGTAGGGTATGGGTTAGGGTTAGGGTTAGGGTTAGTTTGAAGGTTAGGGCTCGGTTTAGGGTACGGGTTAGGATTAGGGTTCGTGTTAGGGTTAGGGTAGGGGTTAGGGTTAGGGTACGCGTTAGGGTTAGGGTAGTTATTAAACCTATCCCACTCCCTAGATACCCCTTAGCACGTCAAGGAATATTATTTGGGGGTCCAGCCATGGAGAAGAGTTTAGACAGTAGGAGAAGATAAGGAACACACCCATTATCCTGAAATCACATTAGGATTCTCTTTTTAACCTGTTCCTTAATACACTAGTGCTTAGGAAATCTATTGGAGGCAGAAGCAGTCAAGGGTAGCTTAGGGTTAGGGTTAGGTTTAGGTTTAGGGTTAGGGTTACGGTTAGGGTTAGGGTACGGCTTAGTGTACGGGTTCGGGTACGGGTTCGTGTATGGCGTAGGGTATGGGTTAGGGTTAGGGTTAGGGTTAGTTTGAGGGTTAGGGCTCGGTTTAGGATACGGGTTAGGATTAGGGTACGTCTTAGGGTTAGGGTAGGGGTTAGGGTTAGGGTACGCGTTAGGGTTAGGGTAGTTATTAAACCTATCCCACTCCCTAGATAGCCCTTAGCACGTCAAGGAATATTATTTGGGGGTCCAGCCAAGGAGAAGAGTTTAGACACTAGGAGAAGATGAGGAACACACCCATTATCAAGAAATCACATTAGGATTCTCTTTTTAACCTGTTCCTTAAAACACTAGTGCTTAGGAAATCTATTGGAGGCAGAAGCAGTCAAGGGTAGCTTAGGGTTAGGGTTAAGGTTAGGGTTAGGGTTAGCTTTAGGGTTCGGCTTAGGGTACGGGTTCGGGTACGGGTTCGGGTACGGCGTAGGGTATGGGTTAGGGTTAGGGTTAGGGTTAGTTTGAGGGTTAGGGCTCGGTTTAGGGTACGGGTTAGGATTAGGGTACGTGTTAGGGTTAGGGTACGCGTTAGGGTTAGGGTAGTTATTAAACCTATCCCACTCTCTAGATACCCCTTAGCACGTCAAGGAATATTATTTGGGGGTCCAGCCATGGAGAAGAGTTTAGACACTAGGAGAAGATAAGGAACACACCCATTATCAAGAAATCACATTAGGATTCTCTTTTTAACCTGTTCCTTAAAACACTAGTGCTTAGGAAATCTATTGGAGGCAGAAGCAGTCAAGGGTAGCTTAGGGTTAGGGTTAGGGTTAGGGTACGGCTTAGGGTACGGGTTCGGGTACGGGTTCGGGTACGGGTTCGGGTACGGCGTAGGGTATGGGTTAGGTTTAGGGTTAGGGTTAGTTTGAGGGTTAGGGCTCGGTTTAGGTTACGGGTTAAGATTAGGGTACGTGTTAGGGTTAGGGTAGGGGTTAGGGTTAGGGTACGCGTTAGGGTTAGGGTAGTTATTAAACCTATCCCACTATCTAGATACCCCTTAGCACGTCAAGGAATATTATTTGGGGGTCCAGCCATGGAGAAGAGTTTAGACACTAGGAGAAGATAAGGAACACACCCATTATCAAGAAATCACATTAGGATTCTCTTTTTAACTTGTTCCTTAAAACACTAGTGCTTAGGAAATCTATTGGAGGCAGAAGCAGTCAAGGGTAGCTTAGGGATAGGGTTAGGGTTAGGGCTAGGGTTAGGACACGGCTTAGGGTACGGGTTCGGGTACGGGTTCGTGTACGGCGTAGTGTATGGGTTTGGGTTAGGGTTAGGGTTAGTTTGAAGGTTAGGGCTCGGTTTAGGGTACGGGTTAGGATTAGGGTTCGTGTTAGGGTTAGGGTAGGGGTTAGGGTTAGGGTACGCGTTAGGGTTAGCGTATTTATTAAACCTATCCCACTCTCTAGATACCCCTTTTCACGTCAAGGAATATTATTTGGGGGTCCAGCCATGGAGAAGAGTTTAGACACTAGGAGAAGATAAGGAACACACCCATTATCCTGAAATCACATTAGGATTCTCTTTTTAACCTGTTCCTTAATACACTAGTGCTTAGGAAATCTATTGGAGGCAGAAGCAGTCAAGGGTAGCTTAGGGTTAGGGTTACGGTTAGGGTTAGGGTTAGGGTATGGCTTAGGGTACGGGTTCGGGTACGGGTTCGGGTACGGCGTAGGGTATGGGTTAGGGTTAGTGTTAGGGTTAGTTTGTAGGTTAGGGCTCGGTTTAGGGTACGGGTTAGGATTAGGGTACGTGTTAGGGTTAGGGTAGGGGTTAGGTTTAGGGTACGCGTTAGGGTTAAGTTAGTTATTAAACCTATCCCACTCTCTAGATACCCCTTAGCACGTCAAGGAATATTATTTGGGGGTCCAGCCATGGAGAAGAGTTTAGACACAAGGAGAAGATAAGGAACACACCCATTATCAAGAAATCACATTAGGATTCTCTTTTTAACCTGTTCCTTAAAACACTAGTGCTTAGGAAATCTATTGGAGGCAGAAGCAGTCAAGGGTAGCTTAGGGTTAGGGTTAGGGTTAGGGTACGGCTTAGGGTACGGGTTCGGGTACGGGTTCGTATACGGCGTAGGGTATGGGTTAGGGTTAGGGTTAGGGTTAGTTTGAAGGTTAGGGCTCGGTTTAGGGTACGGGTTAGGATTAGGGTTCGTGTTAGGGTTAGGGTAGGGGTTAGGGTTAGGGTACGCGTTAGGGTTAGGGTAGTTATTAAACCTATCCCACTCCCTAGATACCCCTTAGCACGTCAAGGAATATTATTTGGGGGTCCAGCCATGGAGAAGAGTTTAGACAGTAGGAGAAGATAAGGAACACACCCATTATCCTGAAATCACATTAGGATTCTCTTTTTAACCTGTTCCTTAATACACTAGTGCTTAGGAAATCTATTGGAGGCAGAAGCAGTCAAGGGTAGCTTAGGGTTAGGGTTAGGTTTAGGTTTAGGGTTAGGGTTACGGTTAGGGTTAGGGTACGGCTTAGTGTACGGGTTCGGGTACGGGTTCGGGTATGGCGTAGGGTATGGGTTAGGGTTAAGGTTAGGGTTAGTTTGAGGGTTAGGGCTCGGTTTAGGATACGGGTTAGGATTAGGGTACGTCTTAGGGTTAGGGTAGGGGTTAGGGTTAGGGTACGCGTTAGGGTTAGGGTAGTTATTAAACCTATCCCACTCCCTAGATAGCCCTTAGCACGTCAAGGAATATTATTTGGGGGTCCAGCCATGGAGAAGAGTTTAGACACTAGGAGAAGATGAGGAACACACCCATTATCAAGAAATCACATTAGGATTCTCTTTTTAACCTGTTCCTTAAAACACTAGTGCTTAGGAAATCTATTGGAGGCAGAAGCAGTCAAGGGTAGCTTAGGGTTAGGGTTAGGGTTAGGGTTAGGGTTAGCTTTAGGGTTCGGCTTAGGGTACGGGTTCGGGTACGGGTTCGGGTACGGCGTAGGGTATGGGTTAGGGTTAGGGTTAGGGTTAGTTTGAGGGTTAGGGCTCGGTTTAGGGTACGGGTTAGGATTAGGGTACGTGTTAGGGTTAGGGTACGCGTTAGGGTTAGGGTAGTTATTAAACCTATCCCACTCTCTAGATACCCCTTAGCACGTCAAGGAATATTATTTGGGTGTCCAGCCATGGAGAAGTGTTTAGACACTAGGAGAAGATATGGAACACACCCATTATCAAGAAATCACATTAGGATTCTCTTTTTAACCTGTTCCTTAAAACACTAGTGCTTAGGAAATCTATTGGAGGCAGAAGCAGTCAAGGGTAGCTTAGGGTTAGGGTTAGGTTTAGGGTTAGGGTTAGGGTTAGGGTACGGCTTAGGGTACGGTTTCGGGTACGGGTTCGTGTACGGCGTAGGGTATGGGTTAGGGTTAGGGTTAGTTTGAAGGTTAGGGCTCGGTTTAGGGTACGGGTTAGGATTAGGGTACGTGTTAGGGTTAGGGTAGGGGTTAGGGTTAGGGTACGCGTTAGGGTTAGGGTAGTTATTAAACCTATCCCACTCTCTAGATACCCTTTAGCACGTCAAGGAATATTATTTGGGGGTCCAGCCTTGGAGAAGAGTTTAGACACTAGGAGAAGATAAGGAACACACCCATTATCAAGAAATCACATTAGGATTCTCTTTTTAACCTGTTCCTTAAAACACTAGTGCTTAGGAAATCTATTGGAGGCAGAAGCAGTCAAGGGTAGCTTAGGGTTAGGGTTAGGGTTAGGGTACGGCTTAGGGTACGGGTTCGGGTACGGGTTCGGGTACGGGTTCGGGTACGGCGTAGGGTATGGGTTAGGTTTAGGGTTAGGGTTAGTTTGAGGGTTAGGGCTCGGTTTAGGTTACGGGTTAGGATTAGGGTACGTGTTAGGGTTAGGGTAGGGGTTAGGGTTAGGGTACGCGTTACGGTTAGGGTAGTTATTAAACCTATCCCACTCTCTAGATACCCCTTAGCACGTCAAGGAATATTATTTGGGTGTCCAGCCATGGAGAAGAGTTTAGACACTAGGAGAAGATAAGGAACACACCCATTATCAATAAATCACATTAGGATTCTCTTTTTAACCTGTTCCTTAAAACACTAGTGCTTAGGAAATCTATTGGAGGCAGAAGCAGTCAAGGGTAGCTTAGGGTTAGGGTTAGGGTTAGGGTTAGGGTTAGCTTTAGGGTACGGCTTAGGGTACGGGTTCGGGTACGGGTTCGGGTACGGCGTAGGGTATGGGTTAGGGTTAGGTTTAGGGTTAGTTTGAGGGTTAGGGCTCGGTTTAGGGTACGGGTTAGGATTAGGGTACGTGTTAGGGTTAGGGTACGCGTTAGGGTTAGGGTAGTTATTAAACCTATCCCACTCTCTAGATACCCCTTAGCACGTCAAGGAATATTATTTGGGTGTCCAGCCATGGAGAAGAGTTTAGACACTAGGAGAAGATAAGGAACACACCCATTATCAAGAAATCACATTAGGATTCTCTTTTTAACCTGTTCCTTAAAACACTAGTGCTTAGGAAATCTATTGGAGGCAGAAGCAGTCAAGGGTAGCTTAGGGTTAGGGTTAGGTTTAGGGTTAGGGTTAGGGTTAGGGTACGGCTTAGGGTACGGTTTCGGGTACGGTTTCGTGTATGGCGTAGGGTATGGGTTAGGGTTAGGGTTAGTTTGAAGGTTAGGGCTCGGTTTAGGGTACGGGTTAGGATTAGGGTACGTGTTAGGGTTAGGGTAGGGGTTAGGGTTAGGGTACGCGTTAGGGTTAGGGTAGTTATTAAACCTATCCCACTCTCTAGATACCCCTTAGCACGTCAAGGAATATTATTTGGGGGTCCAGCCATGGAGAAGAGTTTAGACACTAGGAGAAGATAAGGAACACACCCATTATCAAGAAATCACATTAGGATTCTCTTTTTAACCTGTTCCTTAAAACACTAGTGCTTAGGAAATCTATTGGAGGCAGAAGCAGTCAAGGGTAGCTTAGGGTTAGGGTTGGGGTTAGGGTACGGCTTAGGGTACGGGTTCGGGTACGGGTTCGGGTACGGCGTAGGGTATGGGTTAGGTTTAGGGTTAGTTTGAGGGTTAGGGCTCGGTTTAGGTTACGGGTTAGGATTAGGGTACGTGTTAGGGTTAGGGTAGGGGTTAGGGTTAGGGTACGCGTTAGGGTTAGGGTAGTTATTAAACCTATCCCACTCTCTAGATACCCCTTAGCACGTCAAGGAATATTATTTGGGGGTCCAGCCATGGAGAAGAGTTTAGACACTAGGAGAAGATAAGGAACACACCCATTATCAATAAATCACATTAGGATTCTCTTTTTTACCTGTTCCTTAAAACACTAGTGCTTAGGAAATCTATTGGAGGCAGAAGAAGTCAAGGGTAGCTTAGGGTTAGGGTTTGGGTTAGGGTACGGCTTAGGGTACGGGTTCGGGTACGGGTTCGGGTACGGGTTTGGGTATGGCATACGATATGGGTTAGGGTTAGGGTTAGGGTTAGTTTGAGGGTTAGGGCTCGGTGTAGGGTACGGGTTAGTATTAGGGTACGTGTTAGGGTTAGGGTAGGGGTTAGGGTTAAGGTACGCGTTAGGGTTAGGGTAGTTATTAAACCTATCCCACTCTCTAGATACCCCTTAGCACGTCAAGGAATATTATTTGGGGGTCCAGCCATGGAGAAGAGTTTAGACAATAGGAGAAGATGAGGAACACACCCATTATCAAGAAATCACATTAGGATTCTCTTTTTAACCTGTTCCTTAAAACACTAGTGCTTAGGAAATCTATTGGAGGCAGAAGCAGTCAAGGGTAGCTTAGGGTTAGGGTTAGGGTTAGGGTTAGGGTTAGGGTACGGCTTAGGGTACGGGTTCGGGTACGGGTTCGTGTATGGCGTAGGGTATGGGTTAGGGTTAGGGTTAGGGTTAGTTTGAAGGTTAGGGCTCGGTTTAGGGTACGGGTTAGGATTAGGGTTCGTGTTAGGGTTAGGGTAGGGGTTAGGGTTAGGGTACGCGTTAGGGTTAGGGTAGTTATTAAACCTATCCCACTCCCTAGATACCCCTTAGCACGTCAAGGAATATTATTTGGGGGTCCAGCCATGGAGAAGAATTTAGACAGTAGGAGAAGAATTTAGACAGTAGGAGAAGATGAGGAACACACCCATTATCAAGAAATCACATTAGGATTCTCTTTTTAACCTGTTCCTTAAAACACTAGTGCTTAGGAAATCTTTTGGAGGCAGAAGCAGTCAAGGGTAGCTTAGGGTTAGGGTTAGGGTTAGGGTTAGGGTTAGCTTTAGGGTTCGGCTTAGGGTACGGGTTCGGGTACGGGTTCGGGTACGGCGTAGGGTATGGGTTAGGGTTAGGGTTAGGGTTAGTTTGAGGGTTAGGGCTCGGTTTAGGGTACGGGTTAGGATTAGGGTACGGGTTAGGGTTAGGGTACGCGTTAGGGTTAGGGTAGTTATTAAACCTATCCCACTCTCTAGATACCCCTTAGCACGTCAAGGAATATTATTTGGGTGTCCAGCCATGGAGAAGAGTTTAGACACTAGGTGAAGATAAGGAACACACCCATTATCAAGAAATCACATTAGGATTCTCTTTTTAACCTGTTCCTTAAAACACTAGTGCTTAGGAAGTCTATTGGAGGCAGAAGCAGTCAAGGGTAGCTTAGGGTTAGGGTTAGGTTTAGGGTTAGGGTTAGGGTTAGGGTACGGCTTAGGGTACGGTTTCGGGTACGGGTTCGTGTACGGCGTAGGGTATGGGTTAGGGTTAGGGTTAGTTTGAAGGTTAGGGCTCGGTTTAGGGTACGGGTTAGGATTAGGGTACGTGTTAGGGTTAGGGTAGGGGTTAGGGTTAGGGTACGCGTTAGGGTTAGGGTAGTTATTAAACCTATCCCACTCTCTAGATTCCCCTTAGCACGTCAAGGAATATTATTTGGGGGTCCAGCCATGGAGAAGAGTTTAGACACTAGGAGAAGATAAGGAACACACCCATTATCAAGAAATCACATTAGGATTCTCTTTTTAACCTGTTCCTTAAAACACTAGTGCTTAGGAAATCTATTGGAGGCAGAAGCAGTCAAGGGTAGCTTAGGGTTAGGTTTAGGGTTAGGGTACGGCTTAGGGTACTGGTTCGGGTACGGGTTCGGGTACGGCGTAGGGTATGGGTTAGGTTTAGGGTTAGGGTTAGTTTGAGGGTTAGGGCTCAGTTTAGGTTACGGGTTAGGATTAGGGTACGTGTTAGGGTTAGGGTAGGGGTTAGGGTTAGGGTACGCGTTAGGGTTAGGGTAGTTATTAAACCTATCCCACTCTCTAGATACCCCTTAGCACGTCAAGGAATATTATTTGGGGGTCCAGCCATGGAGAAGAGTTTAGACACTAGGAGAAGATAAGGAACACACCCATTATCAATAAATCACATTAGGATTCTCTTTTTAACCTGTTCGTTAAAACACTAGTGCTTAGGAAATATATTGGAGGCAGAAGCAGTCAAGGGTAGCTTAGGGTTAGGGTTTGGGTTAGGGTACGGCTTAGGGTACGGGTTCGGGTACGGGTTCGGGTACGGGTTTGGGTATGGCGTACGATATGGGTTAGGGTTAGGGTTAGGGTTAGTTTGAGTGTTAGGGCTCGGTGTAGGGTACGGGTTAGGATTAGGGTACGTGTTAGGGTTAGGGTAGGGGTTAGGGTTAGGGTACGCGTTAGGGTTAGGGTAGTTATTAAACCTATCCCACTCCCTAGATACCCCTTAGCACGTCAAGGAATATTATTTGGGGGTCCAGCCATGGAGAAGAGTTTAGACAGTAGGAGAAGATAAGGAACACACCCATTATCCTGAAATCACATTAGGATTCTCTTTTTAACCTGTTCCTTAATACACTAGTGCTTAGGAAATCTATTGGAGGCAGAAGCAGTCAAGGGTAGCTTAGGGTTAGGGTTAGGTTTAGGTTTAGGGTTAGGGTTACGGTTAGGGTTAGGGTACGGCTTAGTGTACGGGTTCGGGTACGGGTTCGGGTATGGCGTAGGGTATGGGTTAGGGTTAGGGTTAGGGTTAGTTTGAGGGTTAGGGCTCGGTTTAGGTTACGGGTTAGGATTAGGGTACGTCTTAGGGTTAGGGTAGGGGTTAGGGTTAGGGTACGCGTTAGGGTTAGGGTAGTTATTAAACCTATCCCACTCCCTAGATAGCCCTTAGCACGTCAAGGAATATTATTTGGGGGTCCAGCCATGGAGAAGAGTTTAGACACTAGGAGAAGATGAGGAACACACCCATTATCAAGAAATCACATTAGGATTCTCTTTTTAACCTGTTCCTTAAAACACTAGTGCTTAGGAAATCTATTGGAGGCAGAAGCAGTCAAGGGTAGTTAGGGTTAGGGTTAGGGTTAGGGTTAGGGTTAGCTTTAGGGTACGGCTTAGGGTATGGGTTCGGGTACGGGTTCGGGTACGGCGTAGGGTATGGGTTAGGGTTAGGGTTAGGGTTAGTTTGAGGGTTAGGGCTCGGTTTAGGGTACAGGTTAGGATTAGGGTACGTGTTAGGGTTAGGGTACGCGTTAGGGTTAGGGTAGTTATTAAACCTATCCCACTCTCTAGATACCCCTTAGCACGTCAAGGAATATTATTTGGGTGTCCAGCCATGGAGAAGTGTTTAGACACTAGGAGAAGATAAGGAACACACCCATTATCAAGAAATCACATTAGGATTCTCTTTTTAACCTGTTCCTTAAAACACTAGTGCTTAGGAAATCTATTGGAGGCAGAAGCAGTCAAGGGTAGCTTAGGGTTAGGGTTAGGTTTAGGGTTAGGGTTAGGGTTAGGGTACGGCTTAGGGTACGGTTTCGGGTACGGGTTCGTGTACGGCGTAGGGTATGGGTTAGGGTTAGGGTTAGTTTGAAGGTTAGGGCTCGGTTTAGGGTACGGGATAGGATTAGGGTACGTGTTAGGGTTAGGGTAGGGTTTAGGGTTAGGGTACGTGTTACGGTTAGGGTAGGGGTTAGGGTTAGGGTACGCGTTAGGGTTAGGGTAGTTATTAAACCTATCCCACTCTCTAGATACCCTTTAGCACGTCAAGGAATATTATTTGGGGGTCCAGCCATGGAGAAGAGTTTAGACACTAGGAGAAGGTAAGGAACACACCCATTATCAAGAAATCACATTAGGATTCTCTTTTTAACCTGTTCCTTAAAACACTAGTGCTTAGGAAATCTATTGGAGGCAGAAGCAGTCAAGGGTAGCTTAGGGTTAGGGTTAGGGTTAGGGTACGGCTTAGGGTACGGGTTCGGGTACGGGTTCGGGTACGGGTTCTGGTACGGCGTAGGGTATGGGTTAGGTTTAGGGTTAGTGTTAGTTTGAGGGTTAGGGCTCGGTTTAGGTTACGGGTTAGGATTAGGGTACGTGTTAGGGTTAGGGTAGGGGTTAGGGTTAGGGTACGCGTTAGGGTTAGGGTAGTTATTAAACCTATCCCACTCTCTAGATACCCCTTAGCACGTCAAGTAATATTATTTGGGTGTCCAGCCATGGAGAAGAGTTTAGACACTAGGAGAAGATAAGGAACACACCCATTATCAATAAATCACATTAGGATTCTCTTTTTAACCTGTTCCTTAAAACACTAGTGCTTAGGAAATCTATTGGAGGCAGAAGCAGTCAAGGGTAGCTTAGGGTTAGGGTTTGGGTTTGGGTACGGCTTAGGGTACGGGTTCGGGTACGGGTTCGGGTACGGGTTTGGGTATGGCGTACGATATGGGTTAGGGTTAGGGTTAGGGTTACTTTGAGGGTTAGGGCTCGGTGTAGGGTACGGGTTAGGATTAGGGTACATGTTAGGGTTAGGGTAGGGTTTAGGGTTAGGGTACGCGTTAGGGTTAGGGTAGTTATTAAACCTATCCCACTCTCTAGATACCCCTTAGCACGTCAAGGAATATTATTTGGGGGTCCAGCCATGGAGAAGAGTTTAGACACTAGGAGAAGATAAGGAACACACCCATTATCAAGAAATCACATTAGGATTCTCTTTTTAACCTGTTCCTTAAAACACTAGTGCTTAGGAAATCTATTGGAGGCAGAAGCAGTCAAGGGTAGCTTAGGGTTAGGGTACGGCTTAGGGTACGGGTTCGGGTACGGGTTCGTGTACGGCGTAGGGTATGTGTTAGGGTTAGGGTTAGGGTTAGTTTGAAGGTTAGGGCTCGGTTTAGGGTACGGGTTAGGATTAGGGTTCGTGTTAGGGTTAGGGTAGGGGTTAGGGTTAGGGTACGCGTTAGGGTTAGGGTAGTTATTAAACCTACCCCACTCCCTAGATACCCCTTAGCACGTCAAGGAATATTATTTGGGGGTCCAGCCATGGAGAAGAGTTTAGACAGTAGGAGAAGATAAGGAACACACCCATTATCCTGAAATCACATTAGGATTCTCTTTTTAACCTGCTCCTTAATACACTAGTGCTTAGGAAATCTATTGGAGGCAGAAGCAGTGAAGGGTAGCTTAGGGTTAGGGTTAGGTTTAGGTTTAGGGTTAGGGTTAGGGTTAGGGTTAGGGTACGGCTTAGTGTACGGGTTCGGGTACGGGTTCGGGTATGGCGTAGGGTATGGGTTAGGGTTAGGGTTAGGGTTAGTTTGAGGGTTAGGGCTCGGTTTAGGTTACGGGTTAGGATTAGGGTACGTCTTAGGGTTAGGGTAGGGGTTAGGGTTAGGGTACGCGTTAGGGTTAGGGTAGTTATTAAACCTATCCCACTCTCTAGATAACCCTTAGCACGTCAAGGAATATTATTTGGGGGTCCAGCCATGGAGAAGAGTTTAGACACTAGGAGAAGATGAGGAACACACCCATTATCAAGAAATCACATTAGGATTCTCTTTTTAACCTGTTCCTTAAAACACTAGTGCTTAGGAAATCTATTGGAGGCAGAAGCAGTCAAGGGTAGCTTAGGGTTAGGGTTAGGGTTAGGGTTAGGGTTAGCTTTAGGGTACGGCTTAGGGTACGGGTTCGGGTACGGGTTCGGGTACGGCGTAGGGTATGGGTTAGGGTTAGGGTTAGGGTTAGTTTGAGGGTTAGGGCTCGGTTTAGGGTACGGGTTAGGATTAGTGTACGTGTTAGGGTTAGGGTACGCGTTAGGGTTAGGGTAGTTATTAAACCTATCCCACTCTCTAGATACCCCTTAGCACGTCAAGGAATATTATTTGGGTGTCCAGCCATGGAGAAGAGTTTAGACACTAGGAGAAGATAAGGAACACACCCATTATCAAGAAATCACATTAGGATTCTCTTTTTAACCTGTTCCTTAAAACACTAGTGCTTAGGAAATCTATTGGAGGCAGAAGCAGTCAAGGGTAGCTTAGGGTTAGTGTTAGGTTTAGGGTTAGGGTTAGGGTTAGGGTACGGCTTAGGGTACGGTTTCGGGTACGGGTTCGTGTATGGCGTAGGGTATGGGTTAGGGTTAGGGTTAGTTTGAAGGTTAGGGCTCGGTTTAGGGTACGGGTTAGGATTAGGGTACGTGTTAGGGTTAGGGTAGGGGTTAGGGTTAGGGTACGCGTTAGGGTTAGGGTAGTTATTAAACCTATCCCACTCTCTAGATACCCCTTAGCACGTCAAGGAATATTATTTGGGGGTCCAGCCATGGAGAAGAGTTTAGACAGTAGGAGAAGATAAGGAACACACCCATTATCAAGAAATCACATTAGGATTCTCTTTTTAACCTGTTCCTTAAAACACTAGTGCTTAGGAAATCTATTGGAGGCAGAAGCAGTCAAGGGTAGCTTAGGGTTAGGGTTAGGGTTAGGGTACGGCTTAGGGTACGGGTTCAGGTACGGGTTCGGTTACGGCGTAGGGTATGGGTTAGGGTTAGGGTTAGGGTTAGTTTGAGGGTTAGGGCTCGGTTTAGGTTACGGGTTAGGATTAGGGTACGTGTTAGGGTTAGGGTAGGGGTTAGGGTTAGGGTACGCGTTAGGGTTAGGGTAGTTATTAAACCTATCCCACTCTCTAGATACCCCTTAGCACGTCAAGGAATATTATTTGGGGGTCCAGCCATGGAGAAGAGTTTAGACAATAGGAGAAGATGAGGAACACACCCATTATCAAGAAATCACATTAGGATTCTCTTTTTAACCTGTTCCTTAAAACACTAGTGCTTAGGAAATCTATTGGAGGCAGAAGCAGTCAAGGGTAACTTAGGGTTAGGGTTAGGGTTAGGGTTAGGGTTAGCTTTAGGGTACGGCTTAGGGTACGGGTTCGGGTACGGGTTCGGGTACGGCGTAGGGTATGGGTTAGGGTTAGGTTTAGGGTTTGTTTGATGGTTAGGGCTCGGTTTAGGGTACGGGTTAGGATTAGGGTACGTGTTAGGGTTAGGGTACGCGTTAGGGTTAGGGTAGTTATTAAACCTATCCCACTCTCTAGATACCCCTTAGCACGTCAAGGAATATTATTTGGGTGTCCAGCCATGGAGAAGAGTTTAGACACTAGGAGAAGATAAGGAACACACCCATTATCAAGAAATCACATTAGGATTCTCTTTTTAACCTGTTCCTTAAAACACTAGTGCTTAGGAAATCTATTGGAGGCAGAAGCAGTCAAGGGTAGCTTAGGGTTAGGGTTAGGTTTAGGGTTAGGGTTAGGGTTAGGGTACGGCTTAGGGTACGGTTTCGGGTACGGGTTCGTGTATGGCGTAGGGTATGGGTTAGGGTTAGGGTTAGTTTGAAGGTTAGGGCTCGGTTTAGGGTACGGGTTAGGATTAGGGTACGTGTTAGGGTTAGGGTAGGGTTTAGGGTTAGGGTACGCGTTAGGGTTAGGGTAGTTATTAAACCTACCCCACTCTCTAGATACCCCTTAGCACGTCAAGGAATATTATTTGGGGGTCCAGCCATGGAGAAGAGTTTAGACACTAGGAGAAGATGAGGAACACACCCATTATCAAGAAATCACTTTAGGATTCTCTTTTTAACCTGTTCCTTAAAACACTAGTGCTTAGGAAATCTATTGGAGGCAGAAGCAGTCAAGGGTAGCTTAGGGTTAGGGTTAGGTTTAGGGTTAGGGTTAGGGTTAGGGTACGGCTTAGGGTACGGTTTCGGGTACGGGTTCGTGTATGGCTTAGGGTATGGGTTAGGGTTAGGGTTAGTTTGAAGGTTAGGGCTCGGTTTAGGGTACGGGTTAGGATTAGGGTACGTGTTAGGGTTAGGGTAGGGGTTAGGGTTAGAGTACGCGTTAGGGTTAGGGTCGTTATTAAACCTATCCCACTCTCTAGATACCCCTTAGCACGTCAAGGAATATTATTTGGGGGTCCAGCCATGGAGAAGAGTTTAGACACTAGGAGAAGATGAGGAACACACCCATTATCAAGAAATCACATTAGGATTCTCTTTTTAACCTGTTCCTTAAAACACTAGTGCTTAGGAAATCTATTGGAGGCAGAAGCAGTCAAGGGTAGCTTAGGGTTAGGGTTTGGGTTAGGGTACGGCTTAGGGTACGGGTTCGGGTACGGGTTCGGGTACGGGTTTGGGTATGGCATACGATATGGGTTAGGGTTAGGGTTAGGGTTAGTTTGAGGGTTAGGGCTCGGTGTAGGGTACGGGTTAGGATTAGGGTACGTGTTAGGGTTAGGGTAGGGGTTAGGGTTAGGGTACGCGTTAGGGTTAGGGTAGTTATTAAACCTATCCCACTCTCTAGATACCCCTTAGCACGTCAAGGAATATTATTTGGGTGTCCAGCCATGGAGAAGAGTTTAGACACTAGGAGAAGATAAGGAACACACCCATTATCAAGAAATCACATTAGGATTCTCTTTTTAACCTGTTCCTTAAAACACTAGTGCTTAGGAAATCTATTGGAGGCAGAAGCAGTCAAGGGTAGCTTAGGGTTAGGGTTAGGGTTAGGGTTAGGGTTAGGGTACGGCTTAGGGTACGGGTTCGGGTACGGGTTCGTGTATGGCGTAGGGTATGGGTTAGGGTTAGGGTTAGGGTTAGTTTGAAGGTTAGGGCTCGGTTTAGGTTACGGGTTAGGATTAGGGTTCGTGTTAGGGTTAGGGTAGGGGTTAGGGTTAGGGTACGCGTTAGGGTTAGGGTAGTTATTAAACCTATCCCACTCCCTAGATATCCCTTAGCACGTCAAGGAATATTATTTGGGGGTCCAGCCATGGGGAAGAATTTAGACAGTAGGAGAAGATGAGGAACGCACCCATTATCAAGAAATCACATTAGGATTCTCTTTTTAACCTGTTCCTTAAAACACTAGTGCTTAGGAAATCTTTTGGAGGCAGAAGCAGTCAAGGGTATCTTAGGGTTAGGGTTAGGGTTAGTGTTAGGGTTAGCTTTAGGGTTCGGCTTAGGGTACGGGTTCGGGTACGGGTTCGGGTACGGCGTAGGGTATGGGTTAGGGTTAGGGTTAGGGTTAGTTTGAGGGTTAGGGCTCGGTTTAGGGTACGGGTTAGGATTAGGGTACGTGTTAGGGTTAGGGTACGCGTTAGGGTTAGGGTAGTTATTAAACCTATCCCACTCTCTAGATACCCCTTAGCACGTCAAGGAATATTATTTGGGTGTCCAGCCATGGAGAAGAGTTTAGACACTAGGAGAAGATAAGGAACACACCCATTATCAAGAAATCACATTAGGATTCTCTTTTTAACCTGTTCCTTAAAACACTAGTGCTTAGGAAATCTATTGGAGGCAGAAGCAGTCAAGGGTAGCTTAGGGTTACGGTTAGGTTTAGGGTTAGGGTTAGGGTTAGGGTACGGCTTAGGGTACGGTTTCGGGTACGGGTTCGTGTACGGCGTAGGGTATGGGTTAGGGTTAGGGTTAGTTTGAAGGTTAGGGCTCGGTTTAGGGTACGGGTTAGGATTAGGTTACGTGTTAGGGTTAGGGTACGGGTTAGGGTTAGGGTACGCGTTAGGGTTAGGGTAGTTATTAAACCTATCCCACTCTCTAGATACCCCTTAGCACGTCAAGGAATATTATTTGGGGGTCCAGCCATGGAGAAGAGTTTAGACACTAGGAGAAGATAAGGAACACACCCATTATCAAGAAATCACATTAGGATTCTCTTTTTAACCTGTTCCTTAAAACACTAGTGCTTAGGAAATCTATTGGAGGCAGAAGCAGTCAAGGGTAGCTTAGGGTTAGGGTTAGGGTTAGGGTACGGCTTAGGGTACGGGTTCGGGTACGGGTTCGGGTACGGGTTCGGGTACGGCGTAGGGTATGGGTTAGGTTTAGTGTTAGGGTTAGTTTGAGGGTTAGGGCTCGGTTTAGGTTACGGGTTAGGATTAGGGTACGTGTTAGGGTTAGGGTAGGGGTTAGGGTTAGGGTACGCGTTAGGGTTAGGGTAGTTATTAAACCTATCCCACTCTCTAGATACCCTTTAGCACGTCAAGGAATATTATTTGGGGGTCCAGCCATGGAGAAGAGTTTAGACACTAGGAGAAGATAAGGAACACACCCATTATCAATAAATCACATTAGGATTCTCTTTTTAACCTGTTCCTTAAAACACTAGTGCTTAGGAAATCTATTGGAGGCAGAAGCAGTCAAGGGTAGCTTAGGGTTAGGGTTTGGGTTAGGGTACGGCTTAGGGTACGGGTTCGGGTACGGGTTCGGGTACGGGTTTGGGTATGGCGTACGATATGGGTTAGGGTTAGGGTTAGGGTTAGTTTGAGGGTTAGGGCTCGGTGTAGGGTACGGGTTAGGATTAGGGTACGTGTTAGGGTTAGGGTAGGGTTTAGGGTTAGGGTACCCGTTAGGGTTAGGGTAGTTATTAAACCTATCCCACTCCCTAGATACCCCTTAGCACGTCAAGGAATATTATTTGGGGGTCCAGCCATGGAGAAGAGTTTAGACAGTAGGAGAAGATAAGGAACACACCCATTATCCTGAAATCACATTAGGATTCTCTTTTTAACCTGTTCCTTAATACACTAGTGCTTAGGAAATCTATTGGAGGCAGAAGCAGTCAAGGGTAGCTTAGGGTTAGGGTTAGGTTTAGGTTTAGGGTTAGGGTTACGGTTAGGGTTAGGGTACGGCTTAGTGTACGGGTTCGGGTACGGGTTCGGGTATGGCGTAGGGTATGGGTTAGGGTTAGGGTTAGGGTTAGTTTGAGGTTTAGGGCTCGGTTTAGGTTACGGGTTAGGATTAGGGTACGTCTTAGGGTTAGGGTAGGGGTTACGGTTAGGGTACGCGTTAGGGTTAGGGTAGTTATTAAACCTATCCCACTCCCTAGATAGCCCTTAGCACGTCAAGGAATATTATTTGGGGGTCCAGCCATGGAGAAGAGTTTAGACACTAGGAGAAGATGAGGAACACACCCATTATCAAGAAATCACATTAGGATTCTCTTTTTAACCTGTTCCTTAAAACACTAGTGCTTAGGAAATCTATTGGAGGCAGAAGCAGTCAAGGGTAGCTTAGGGTTAGGGTTAGGGTTAGGGTTAGGGTTAGCTTTAGGGTACGGTTAGGGTACGGGTTCGGGTACGGGTTCGGGTACGGCGTAGGGTATGGGTTAGGGTTAGGGTTAGGGTTAGTTTGAGGGTTAGGGCTCGGTTTAGGGTACGGGTTAGGATTAGGGTACGTGTTAGGGTTAGGGTACGCGTTAGGGTTAGGGTAGTTATTAAACCTATCCCACTCTCTAGATACCCCTTAGCACGTCAAGGAATATTATTTGGGTGTCCAGCCATGGAGAAGTGTTTAGACACTAGGAGAAGATAGGGAACACACCCATTATCAAGAAATCACATTAGGATTCTCTTTTTAACCTGTTCCTTAAAACACTAGTGCTTAGGAAATCTATTGGAGGCAGAAGCATTCAAGGGTAGCTTAGGGTTAGGGTTAGGTTTAGGGTTAGGGTTAGGGTTAGGGTACGGCTTAGGGTACGGTTTCGGGTACGGGTTCGTGTACGGCGTAGGGTATGGGTTAGGGTTAGGGTTAGTTTGAAGGTTAGGGCTCGGTTTAGGGTACGGGTTAGGATTAGGGTTCGTGTTAGGGTTAGGGTAGGGGTTAGGGTTAGGGTACGCGTTAGGGTTAGGGTAGTTATTAAACCTATCCCACTCTCTAGATACCCTTTAGCACGTCAAGGAATATTATTTGGGGGTCCAGCCATGGAGAAGAGTTTAGACACTAGGAGAAGATAAGGAACACACCCATTATCAAGAAATCACATTAGGATTCTCTTTTTAACCTGTTCCTTAAAACACTAGTGCTTAGGAAATCTATTGGAGGCAGAAGCAGTCAAGGGTAGCTTAGGGTTAGGGTTAGGGTTAGGGTACGGCTTAGGGTACGGGTTCGGGTACGGGTTCGGGTACGGGTTCTGGTACAGCGTAGGGTATGGGTTAGGTTTAGGGTTAGTGTTAGTTTGAGGGTTAGGGCTCGGTTTAGGTTACGGGTTAGGATTAGGGTACGTGTTAGGGTTAGGGTAGGGGTTAGGGTTAGGGTACGCGTTAGGGTTAGGTTAGTTATTAAACCTATCCCACTCTCTAGATACCCCTTAGCACGTCAAGGAATATTATTTGGGGGTCCAGCCATGGAGAAGAGTTTAGACACTAGGAGAAGATGAGGAACACACCCATTATCAAGAAATCACATTAGGATTCTCTTTTTAACCTGTTCCTTAAAACACTAGTGCTTAGGAAATCTATTGGAGGCAGAAGCAGTCAAGGGTAGCTTAGGGTTAGGGTTAGGGTTAGGGTTAGGGTTAGCTTTAGGGTACGGCTTAGGGTACGGGTTCGGGTACGGGTTCGGGTACGGCGTAGGGTATGGGTTAGGGTTAGGTTTAGGGTTTGTTTGATGGTTAGGGCTCGGTTTAGGGTACGGGTTAGGATTAGGGTACGTGTTAGGGTTAGGGTACGCGTTAGGGTTAGGGTAGTTATTAAACCTATCCCACTCTCTAGATACCCCTTAGCACGTCAAGGAATATTATTTGGGTGTCCAGCCATGGAGAAGAGTTTAGACACTAGGAGAAGATAAGGAACACACCCATTATCAAGAAATCACATTAGGATTCTCTTTTTAACCTGTTCCTTAAAATACTAGTGCTTAGGAAATCTATTGGAGGCAGAAGCAGTCAAGGGTAGCTTAGGGTTAGGGTTAGGTTTAGGGTTAGGGTTAGGGTTAGGGTACGGCTTAGGGTACGGTTTCGGGTACGGGTTCGTGTATGGCGTAGGTTATGGGTTAGGGTTAGGGTTAGTTTGAAGGTTAGGGCTCGGTTTAGGGTACGGGTTAGGATTAGGGTACGTGTTAGGGTTAGGGTAGGGGTTAGGGTTAGGGTACGCGTTAGGGTTAGGGTCGTTATTAAACCTATCCCACTCTCTAGATACCCCTTAGCACGTCAAGGAATATTATTTGGGGGTCCAGCCATGGAGAAGAGTTTAGACACTAGGAGAAGATGAGGAACACACCCATTATCAAGAAATCACATTAGGATTCTCTTTTTAACCTGTTCCTTAAAACACTAGTGCTTAGGAAATCTATTGGAGGCAGAAGCAGTCAAGGGTAGCTTAGGGTTAGGGTTTGGGTTAGGGTACGGCTTAGGGTACGGGTTCGGGTACGGGTTCGGGTACGGGTTTGGGTATGGCATACGATATGGGTTAGGGTTAGGGTTAGGGTTAGTTTGAGGGTTAGGGCTCGGTGTAGGGTACGGGTTAGGATTAGGGTACGTGTTAGGGTTAGGGTAGGGGTTAGGGTTAGGGTACGCATTAGGGTTAGGGTAGTTATTAAACCTATCCCACTCTCTAGATACCCCTTAGCACGTCAAGGAATATTATTTGGGTGTCCAGCCATGGAGAAGAGTTTAGACACTAGGAGAAGATAAGGAACACACCCATTATCAAGAAATCACATTAGGATTCTCTTTTTAACCTGTTCCTTAAAACACTAGTGCTTAGGAAATCTATTGGAGGCAGAAGCAGTCAAGGGTAGCTTAGGGTTAGGGTTAGGGTTAGGGTTAGGGTTAGGGTACGGCTTAGGGTACGGGTTCGGGTACGGGTTCGTGTATGGCGTAGGGTATGGGTTAGGGTTAGGGTTAGGGTTAGTTTGAAGGTTAGGGCTCGGTTTAGGTTACGGGTTAGGATTAGGGTTCGTGTTAGGGTTAGGGTAGGGGTTAGGGTTAGGGTACGCGTTAGGGTTAGGGTAGTTATTAAACCTATCCCACTCCCTAGATATCCCTTAGCACGTCAAGGAATATTATTTGGGGGTCCAGCCATGGGGAAGAATTTAGACAGTAGGAGAAGATGAGGAACGCACCCATTATCAAGAAATCACATTAGGATTCTCTTTTTAACCTGTTCCTTAAAACACTAGTGCTTAGGAAATCTTTTGGAGGCAGAAGCAGTCAAGGGTATCTTAGGGTTAGGGTTAGGGTTAGTGTTAGGGTTAGCTTTAGGGTTCGGCTTAGGGTACGGGTTCGGGTACGGGTTCGGGTACGGCGTAGGGTATGGGTTAGGGTTAGGGTTAGGGTTAGTTTGAGGGTTAGGGCTCGGTTTAGGGTACGGGTTAGGATTAGGGTACGTGTTAGGGTTAGGGTACGCGTTAGGGTTAGGGTAGTTATTAAACCTATCCCACTCTCTAGATACCCCTTAGCACGTCAAGGAATATTATTTGGGTGTCCAGCCATGGAGAAGAGTTTAGACACTAGGAGAAGATAAGGAACACACCCATTATCAAGAAATCACATTAGGATTCTCTTTTTAACCTGTTCCTTAAAACACTAGTGCTTAGGAAATCTATTGGAGGCAGAAGCAGTCAAGGGTAGCTTAGGGTTACGGTTAGGTTTAGGGTTAGGGTTAGGGTTAGGGTACGGCTTAGGGTACGGTTTCGGGTACGGGTTCGTGTACGGCGTAGGGTATGGGTTAGGGTTAGGGTTAGTTTGAAGGTTAGGGCTCGGTTTAGGGTACGGGTTAGGATTAGGTTACGTGTTAGGGTTAGGGTACGGGTTAGGGTTAGGGTACGCGTTAGGGTTAGGGTAGTTATTAAACCTATCCCACTCTCTAGATACCCCTTAGCACGTCAAGGAATATTATTTGGGGGTCCAGCCATGGAGAAGAGTTTAGACACTAGGAGAAGATAAGGAACACACCCATTATCAAGAAATCACATTAGGATTCTCTTTTTAACCTGTTCCTTAAAACACTAGTGCTTAGGAAATCTATTGGAGGCAGAAGCAGTCAAGGGTAGCTTAGGGTTAGGGTTAGGGTTAGGGTACGGCTTAGGGTACGGGTTCGGGTACGGGTTCGGGTACGGGTTCGGGTACGGCGTAGGGTATGGGTTAGGTTTAGGGTTAGGGTTAGTTTGAGGGTTAGGGCTCGGTTTAGGTTACGGGTTAGGATTAGGGTACGTGTTAGGGTTAGGGTAGGGGTTAGGGTTAGGGTACGCGTTAGGGTTAGGGTAGTTATTAAACCTATCCCACTCTCTAGATACCCTTTAGCACGTCAAGGAATATTATTTGGGGGTCCAGCCATGGAGAAGAGTTTAGACACTAGGAGAAGATAAGGAACACACCCATTATCAATAAATCACATTAGGATTCTCTTTTTAACCTGTTCCTTAAAACACTAGTGCTTAGGAAATCTATTGGAGGCAGAAGCAGTCAAGGGTAGCTTAGGGTTAGGGTTTGGGTTAGGGTACGGCTTAGGGTACGGGTTCGGGTACGGGTTCGGGTACGGGTTTGGGTATGGCGTACGATATGGGTTAGGGTTAGGGTTAGGGTTAGTTTGAGGGTTAGGGCTCGGTGTAGGGTACGGGTTAGGATTAGGGTACGTGTTAGGGTTAGGGTAGGGTTTAGGGTTAGGTTACCCGTTAGGGTTAGGGTAGTTATTAAACCTATCCCACTCCCTAGATACCCCTTAGCACGTCAAGGAATATTATTTGGGGGTCCAGCCATGGAGAAGAGTTTAGACAGTAGGAGAAGATAAGGAACACACCCATTATCCTGAAATCACATTAGGATTCTCTTTATAACCTGTTCCTTAATACACTAGTGCTTAGGAAATCTATTGGAGGCAGAAGCAGTCAAGGGTAGCTTAGGGTTAGGGTTAGGTTTAGGTTTAGGGTTAGGGTTACGGTTAGGGTTAGGGTACGGCTTAGTGTACGGGTTCGGGTACGGGTTCGGGTATGGCGTAGGGTATGGGTTAGGGTTAGGGTTAGGGTTAGTTTGAGGTTTAGGGCTCGGTTTAGGTTACGGGTTAGGATTAGGGTACGTCTTAGGGTTAGGGTAGGGGTTACGGTTAGGGTACGCGTTAGGGTTAGGGTAGTTATTAAACCTATCCCACTACCTAGATAGCCCTTAGCACGTCAAGGAATATTATTTGGGGGTCCAGCCATGGAGAAGAGTTTAGACACTAGGAGAAGATGAGGAACACACCCATTATCAAGAAATCACATTAGGATTCTCTTTTTAACCTGTTCCTTAAAACACTAGTGCTTAGGAAATCTATTGGAGGCAGAAGCAGTCAAGGGTAGCTTAGGGTTAGGGTTAGGGTTAGGGTTAGGGTTAGCTTTAGGGTACGGTTAGGGTACGGGTTCGGGTACGGGTTCGGGTACGGCGTAGGGTATGGGTTAGGGTTAGGGTTAGGGTTAGTTTGAGGGTTAGGGCTCGGTTTAGGGTACGGGTTAGGATTAGGGTACGTGTTAGGGTTAGGGTACGCGTTAGGGTTAGGGTAGTTATTAAACCTATCCCACTCTCTAGATACCCCTTAGCACGTCAAGGAATATTATTTGGGTGTCCAGCCATGGAGAAGTGTTTAGACACTAGGAGAAGATAGGGAACACACCCATTATCAAGAAATCACATTAGGATTCTCTTTTTAACCTGTTCCTTAAAACACTAGTGCTTAGGAAATCTATTGGAGGCAGAAGCAGTCAAGGGTAGCTTAGGGTTAGGGTTAGGTTTAGGGTTAGGGTTAGGGTTAGGGTACGGCTTAGGGTACGGTTTCGGGTACGGGTTCGTGTATGGCGTAGGGTATGGGATAGGGTTAGGGTTAGTTTGAAGGTTAGGGCTCGGTTTAGGGTACGGGTTAGGATTAGGGTACGTGTTAGGGTTAGGGTAGGGGTTAGGGTTAGGGTACGCGTTAGGGTTAGGGTCGTTATTAAACCTATCCCACTCTCTAGATACCCCTTAGCACGTCAAGGAATATTATTTGGGGGTCCAGCCATGGAGAAGAGTTTAGACACTAGGAGAAGATGAGGAACACACCCATTATCAAGAAATCACATTAGGATTCTCTTTTTAACCTGTTCCTTAAAACACTAGTGCTTAGGAAATCTATTGGAGGCAGAAGCAGTCAAGGGTAGCTTAGGGTTAGGGTTTGGGTTAGGGTACGGCTTAGGGTACGGGTTCGGGTACGGGTTCGGGTACGGGTTTGGGTATGGCATACGATATGGGTTAGGGTTAGGGTTAGGGTTAGTTTGAGGGTTAGGGCTCGGTGTAGGGTACGGGTTAGGATTAGGGTACGTGTTAGGGTTAGGGTAGGGGTTAGGGTTAGGGTACGCGTTAGGGTTAGGGTAGTTATTAAACCTATCCCACTCTCTAGATACCCCTTAGCACGTCAAGGAATATTATTTGGGTGTCCAGCCATGGAGAAGAGTTTAGACACTAGGAGAAGATAAGGAACACACCCATTATCAAGAAATCACATTAGGATTCTCTTTTTAACCTGTTCCTTAAAACACTAGTGCTTAGGAAATCTATTGGAGGCAGAAGCAGTCAAGGGTAGCTTAGGGTTAGGGTTAGGGTTAGGGTTAGGGTTAGGGTACGGCTTAGGGTACGGGTTCGGGTACGGGTTCGTGTATGGCGTAGGGTATGGGTTAGGGTTAGGGTTAGGGTTAGTTTGAAGGTTAGGGCTCGGTTTAGGTTACGGGTTAGGATTAGGGTTCGTGTTAGGGTTAGGGTAGGGGTTAGGGTTAGGGTACGCGTTAGGGTTAGGGTAGTTATTAAACCTATCCCACTCCCTAGATATCCCTTAGCACGTCAAGGAATATTATTTGCGGGTCCAGCCATGGGGAAGAATTTAGATAGTAGGAGAAGATGAGGAACGCACCCATTATCAAGAAATCACATTAGGATTCTCTTTTTAACCTGTTCCTTAAAACACTAGTGCTTAGGAAATCTTTTGGAGGCAGAAGCAGTCAAGGGTATCTTAGGGTTAGGGTTAGGGTTAGTGTTAGGGTTAGCTTTAGGGTTCGGCTTAGGGTACGGGTTCGGGTACGGGTTCGGGTACGGCGTAGGGTATGGGTTAGGGTTAGGGTTAGGGTTAGTTTGAGGGTTAGGGCTCGGTTTAGGGTACGGGTTAGGATTAGGGTACGTGTTAGGGTTAGGGTACGCGTTAGGGTTAGGGTAGTTATTAAACCTATCCCACTCTCTAGATACCCCTTAGCACGTCAAGGAATATTATTTGGGTGTCCAGCCATGGAGAAGAGTTTAGACACTAGGAGAAGATAAGGAACACACCCATTATCAAGAAATCACATTAGGATTCTCTTTTTAACCTGTTCCTTAAAACACTAGTGCTTAGGAAATCTATTGGAGGCAGAAGCAGTCAAGGGTAGCTTAGGGTTACGGTTAGGTTTAGGGTTAGGGTTAGGGTTAGGGTACGGCTTAGGGTACGGTTTCGGGTACGGGTTCGTGTACGGCGTAGGGTATGGGTTAGGGTTAGGGTTAGTTTGAAGGTTAGGGCTCGGTTTAGGGTACGGGTTAGGATTAGGGTTCGTGTTAGGGTTAGGGTAGGGGTTAGGGTTAGGGTACGCTTTAGGGTTAGGGTAGTTATTAAACCTATCCCACTCTCTAGATACCCTTTAGCACGTCAAGGAATATTATTTGGGGGTCCAGCCATGGAGAAGAGTTTAGACACTAGGAGAAGATAAGGAACACACCCATTATCAAGAAATCACATTAGGATTCTCTTTTTAACCTGTTCCTTAAAACACTAGTGCTTAGGAAATCTATTGGAGGCAGAAGCAGTCAAGGGTAGCTTAGGGTTAGGGTTAGGGTTAGGGTACGGCTTAGGGTACGGGTTCGGGTACGGGTTCGGGTACGGGTTCTGGTACAGCGTAGGGTATGGGTTAGGTTTAGGGTTAGTGTTAGTTTGAGGGTTAGGGCTCGGTTTAGGTTACGGGTTAGGATTAGGGTACGTGTTAGGGTTAGGGTAGGGGTTAGGGTTAGGGTACGCGTTAGGGTTAGGTTAGTTATTAAACCTATCCCACTCTCTAGATACCCCTTAGCACGTCAAGGAATATTATTTGGGGGTCCAGCCATGGAGAAGAGTTTAGACACTAGGAGAAGATGAGGAACACACCCATTATCAAGAAATCACATTAGGATTCTCTTTTTAACCTGTTCCTTAAAACACTAGTGCTTAGGAAATCTATTGGAGGCAGAAGCAGTCAAGGGTAGCTTAGGGTTAGGGTTAGGGTTAGGGTTAGGGTTAGCTTTAGGGTACGGCTTAGGGTACGGGTTCGGGTACGGGTTCGGGTACGGCGTAGGGTATGGGTTAGGGTTAGGTTTAGGGTTTGTTTGATGGTTAGGGCTCGGTTTAGGGTACGGGTTAGGATTAGGGTACGTGTTAGGGTTAGGGTACGCGTTAGGGTTAGGGTAGTTATTAAACCTATCCCACTCTCTAGATACCCCTTAGCACGTCAAGGAATATTATTTGGGTGTCCAGCCATGGAGAAGAGTTTAGACACTAGGAGAAGATAAGGAACACACCCATTATCAAGAAATCACATTAGGATTCTCTTTTTAACCTGTTCCTTAAAATACTAGTGCTTAGGAAATCTATTGGAGGCAGAAGCAGTCAAGGGTAGCTTAGGGTTAGGGTTAGGTTTAGGGTTAGGGTTAGGGTTAGGGTACGGCTTAGGGTACGGTTTCGGGTACGGGTTCGTGTATGGCGTAGGTTATGGGTTAGGGTTAGGGTTAGTTTGAAGGTTAGGGCTCGGTTTAGGGTACGGGTTAGGATTAGGGTACGTGTTAGGGTTAGGGTAGGGGTTAGGGTTAGGGTACGCGTTAGGGTTAGGGTCGTTATTAAACCTATCCCACTCTCTAGATACCCCTTAGCACGTCAAGGAATATTATTTGGGGGTCCAGCCATGGAGAAGAGTTTAGACACTAGGAGAAGATGAGGAACACACCCATTATCAAGAAATCACATTAGGATTCTCTTTTTAACCTGTTCCTTAAAACACTAGTGCTTAGGAAATCTATTGGAGGCAGAAGCAGTCAAGGGTAGCTTAGGGTTAGGGTTTGGGTTAGGGTACGGCTTAGGGTACGGGTTCGGGTACGGGTTCGGGTACGGGTTTGGGTATGGCATACGATATGGGTTAGGGTTAGGGTTAGGGTTAGTTTGAGGGTTAGGGCTCGGTGTAGGGTACGGGTTAGGATTAGGGTACGTGTTAGGGTTAGGGTAGGGGTTAGGGTTAGGGTACGCGTTAGGGTTAGGGTAGTTATTAAACCTATCCCACTCTCTAGATACCCCTTAGCACGTCAAGGAATATTATTTGGGTGTCCAGCCATGGAGAAGAGTTTAGACACTAGGAGAAGATAAGGAACACACCCATTATCAAGAAATCACATTAGGATTCTCTTTTTAACCTGTTCCTTAAAACACTAGTGCTTAGGAAATCTATTGGAGGCAGAAGCAGTCAAGGTTAGCTTAGGGTTAGGGTTAGGGTTAGGGTTAGGGTTAGGGTACGGCTTAGGGTACGGGTTCGGGTACGGGTTCGTGTATGGCGTAGGGTATGGGTTAGGGTTAGGGTTAGGGTTAGTTTGAAGGTTAGGGCTCGGTTTAGGTTACGGGTTAGGATTAGGGTTCGTGTTAGGGTTAGGGTAGGGGTTAGGGTTAGGGTACGCGTTAGGGTTAGGGTAGTTATTAAACCTATCCCACTCCCTAGATATCCCTTAGCACGTCAAGGAATATTATTTGGGGGTCCAGCCATGGGGAAGAATTTAGACAGTAGGAGAAGATGAGGAACGCACCCATTATCAAGAAATCACATTAGGATTCTCTTTTTAACCTGTTCCTTAAAACACTAGTGCTTAGGAAATCTTTTGGAGGCAGAAGCAGTCAAGGGTATCTTAGGGTTAGGGTTAGGGTTAGTGTTAGGGTTAGCTTTAGGGTTCGGCTTAGGGTACGGGTTCGGGTACGGGTTCGGGTACGGCGTAGGGTATGGGTTAGGGTTAGGGTTAGGGTTAGTTTGAGGGTTAGGGCTCGGTTTAGGGTACGGGTTAGGATTAGGGTACGTGTTAGGGTTAGGGTACGCGTTAGGGTTAGGGTAGTTATTAAACCTATCCCACTCTCTAGATACCCCTTAGCACGTCAAGGAATATTATTTGGGTGTCCAGCCATGGAGAAGAGTTTAGACACTAGGAGAAGATAAGGAACACACCCATTATCAAGAAATCACATTAGGATTCTCTTTTTAACCTGTTCCTTAAAACACTAGTGCTTAGGAAATCTATTGGAGGCAGAAGCAGTCAAGGGTAGCTTAGGGTTAGGGTTAGGGTTAGGGTACGGCTTAGGGTACGGGTTCGGGTACGGGTTCGGGTACGGGTTCGGGTACGGCGTAGGGTATGGGTTAGGTTTAGGGTTAGGGTTAGTTTGAGGGTTAGGGCTCGGTTTAGGTTACGGGTTAGGATTAGGGTACGTGTTAGGGTTAGGGTAGGGGTTAGGGTTAGGGTACGCGTTAGGGTTAGGGTAGTTATTAAACCTATCCCACTCTCTAGATACCCTTTAGCACGTCAAGGAATATTATTTGGGGGTCCAGCCATGGAGAAGAGTTTAGACACTAGGAGAAGATAAGGAACACACCCATTATCAATAAATCACATTAGGATTCTCTTTTTAACCTGTTCCTTAAAACACTAGTGCTTAGGAAATCTATTGGAGGCAGAAGCAGTCAAGGGTAGCTTAGGGTTAGGGTTTGGGTTAGGGTACGGCTTAGGGTACGGGTTCGGGTACGGGTTCGGGTACGGGTTTGGGTATGGCGTACGATATGGGTTAGGGTTAGGGTTAGGGTTAGTTTGAGGGTTAGGGCTCGGTGTAGGGTACGGGTTAGGATTAGGGTACGTGTTAGGGTTAGGGTAGGGTTTAGGGTTAGGTTACCCGTTAGGGTTAGGGTAGTTATTAAACCTATCCCACTCCCTAGATACCCCTTAGCACGTCAAGGAATATTATTTGGGGGTCCAGCCATGGAGAAGAGTTTAGACAGTAGGAGAAGATAAGGAACACACCCATTATCCTGAAATCACATTAGGATTCTCTTTTTAACCTGTTCCTTAATACACTAGTGCTTAGGAAATCTATTGGAGGCAGAAGCAGTCAAGGGTAGCTTAGGGTTAGGGTTAGGTTTAGGTTTAGGGTTAGGGTTACGGTTAGGGTTAGGGTACGGCTTAGTGTACGGGTTCGGGTACGGGTTCGGGTATGGCGTAGGGTATGGGTTAGGGTTAGGGTTAGGGTTAGTTTGAGGTTTAGGGCTCGGTTTAGGTTACGGGTTAGGATTAGGGTACGTCTTAGGGTTAGGGTAGGGGTTACGGTTAGGGTACGCGTTAGGGTTAGGGTAGTTATTAAACCTATCCCACTCCCTAGATAGCCCTTAGCACGTCAAGGAATATTATTTGGGGGTCCAGCCATGGAGAAGAGTTTAGACACTAGGAGAAGATGAGGAACACACCCATTATCAAGAAATCACATTAGGATTCTCTTTTTAACCTGTTCCTTAAAACACTAGTGCTTAGGAAATCTATTGGAGGCAGAAGCAGTCAAGGGTAGCTTAGGGTTAGGGTTAGGGTTAGGGTTAGGGTTAGCTTTAGGGTACGGTTAGGGTACGGGTTCGGGTACGGGTTCGGGTACGGCGTAGGGTATGGGTTAGGGTTAGGGTTAGGGTTAGTTTGAGGGTTAGGGCTCGGTTTAGGGTACGGGTTAGGATTAGGGTACGTGTTAGGGTTAGGGTACGCGTTAGGGTTAGGGTAGTTATTAAACCTATCCCACTCTCTAGATACCCCTTAGCACGTCAAGGAATATTATTTGGGTGTCCAGCCATGGAGAAGTGTTTAGACACTAGGAGAAGATAGGGAACACACCCATTATCAAGAAATCACATTAGGATTCTCTTTTTAACCTGTTCCTTAAAACACTAGTGCTTAGGAAATCTATTGGAGGCAGAAGCATTCAAGGGTAGCTTAGGGTTAGGGTTAGGTTTAGGGTTAGGGTTAGGGTTAGGGTACGGCTTAGGGTACGGTTTCGGGTACGGGTTCGTGTACGGCGTAGGGTATGGGTTAGGGTTAGGGTTAGTTTGAAGGTTAGGGCTCGGTTTAGGGTACGGGTTAGGATTAGGGTTCGTGTTAGGGTTAGGGTAGGGGTTAGGGTTAGGGTACGCGTTAGGGTTAGGGTAGTTATTAAACCTATCCCACTCTCTAGATACCCTTTAGCACGTCAAGGAATATTATTTTGGGGTCCAGCCATGGAGAAGAGTTTAGACACTAGGAGAAGATAAGGAACACACCCATTATCAAGAAATCACATTAGGATTCTCTTTTTAACCTGTTCCTTAAAACACTAGTGCTTAGGAAATCTATTGGAGGCAGAAGCAGTCAAGGGTAGCTTAGGGTTAGGGTTAGGGTTAGGGTACGGCTTAGGGTACGGGTTCGGGTACGGGTTCGGTTACGGGTTCTGGTACAGCGTAGGGTATGGGTTAGGTTTAGGGTTAGTGTTAGTTTGAGGGTTAGGGCTCGGTTTAGGTTACGGGTTAGGATTAGGGTACGTGTTAGGGTTAGGGTAGGGGTTAGGGTTAGGGTACGCGTTAGGGTTAGGTTAGTTATTAAACCTATCCCACTCTCTAGATACCCCTTAGCACGTCAAGGAATATTATTTGGGGGTCCAGCCATGGAGAAGAGTTTAGACACTAGGAGAAGATGAGGAACACACCCATTATCAAGAAATCACATTAGGATTCTCTTTTTAACCTGTTCCTTAAAACACTAGTGCTTAGGAAATCTATTGGAGGCAGAAGCAGTCAAGGGTAGCTTAGGGTTAGGGTTAGGGTTAGGGTTAGGGTTAGCTTTAGGGTACGGCTTAGGGTACGGGTTCGGGTACGGGTTCGGGTACGGCGTAGGGTATGGGTTAGGGTTAGGTTTAGGGTTTGTTTGATGGTTAGGGCTCGGTTTAGGGTACGGGTTAGGATTAGGGTACGTGTTAGGGTTAGGGTACGCGTTAGGGTTAGGGTAGTTATTAAACCTATCCCACTCTCTAGATACCCCTTAGCACGTCAAGGAATATTATTTGGGTGTCCAGCCATGGAGAAGAGTTTAGACACTAGGAGAAGATAAGGAACACACCCATTATCAAGAAATCACATTAGGATTCTCTTTTTAACCTGTTCCTTAAAATACTAGTGCTTAGGAAATCTATTGGAGGCAGAAGCAGTCAAGGGTAGCTTAGGGTTAGGGTTAGGTTTAGGGTTAGGGTTAGGGTTAGGGTACGGCTTAGGGTACGGTTTCGGGTACGGGTTCGTGTATGGCGTAGGTTATGGGTTAGGGTTAGGGTTAGTTTGAAGGTTAGGGCTCGGTTTAGGGTACGGGTTAGGATTAGGGTACGTGTTAGGGTTAGGGTAGGGGTTAGGGTTAGGGTACGCGTTAGGGTTAGGGTAGTTATTAAACCTATCCCACTCTCTAGATACCCCTTAGCACGTCAAGGAATATTATTTGGGGGTCCAGCCATGGAGAAGAGTTTAGACACTAGGAGAAGATGAGGAACACACCCATTATCAAGAAATCACATTACGATTCTCTTTTTAACCTGTTCCTTAAAACACTAGTGCTTAGGAAATCTATTGGAGGCAGAAGCAGTCAAGGGTAGCTTAGGGTTAGGGTTAGGTTTAGGGTTAGGGTTAGGGTTAGGGTACGGCTTAGGGTACGGTTTCGGGTACGGGTTCGTGTATGGCGTAGGGTATGGGTTAGGGTTAGGGTTAGTTTGAAGGTTAGGGCTCGGTTTAGGGTACGGGTTAGGATTAGGGTACGTGTTAGGGTTAGGGTAGGGGTTAGGGTTAGGGTACGCGTTAGGGTTAGGGTAGTTATTAAACCTATCCCACTCTCTAGATACCCCTTAGCACGTCAAGGAATATTATTTGGGGGTCCAGCCATGGAGAAGAGTTTAGACACTAGGAGAAGATGAGGAACACACCCATTATCAAGAAATCACATTAGGATTCTCTTTTTAACCTGTTCCTTAAAACACTAGTGCTTAGGAAATCTATTGGAGGCAGAAGCAGTCAAGGGTAGCTTAGGGTTAGGGTTTGGGTTAGGGTACGGCTTAGGGTATGGGTTCGGGTACGGGTTCGGGTACGGGTTTGGGTATGGCATACGATATGGGTTAGGGTTAGGGTTAGGGTTAGTTTGAGGGTTAGGGCTCGGTGTAGGGTACGGGTTAGGATTAGGGTACGTGTTAGGGTTAGGGTAGGGGTTAGGGTTAGGGTACGCGTTAGGGTTAGGGTAGTTATTAAACCTATCCCACTCTCTAGATACCCCTTAGCACGTCAAGGAATATTATTTGGGTGTCCAGCCATGGAGAAGAGTTTAGACACTAGGAGAAGATAAGGAACACACCCATTATCAAGAAATCACATTAGGATTCTCTTTTTAACCTGTTCCTTAAAACACTAGTGCTTAGGAAATCTATTGGAGGCAGAAGCAGTCAAGGGTAGCTTAGGGTTAGGGTTAGGTTTAGGGTTAGGGTTAGGGTTAGGGTACGGCTTAGGGTACGGTTTCGGGTACGGGTTCGTGTACGGCGTAGGGTATGGGTTAGGGTTAGGGTTAGTTTGAAGGTTAGGGCTCGGTTTAGGTTACGGGTTAGGATTAGGGTACGTGTTAGGGTTAGGGTACGGGTTAGGGTTAGGGTACGCGTTAGGGTTAGGGTAGTTATTAAACCTATCCCACTCTCTAGATACCCCTTAGCACGTCAAGGAATATTATTTGGGGGTCCAGCCATGGAGAAGAGTTTAGACACTAGGAGAAGATAAGGAACACACCCATTATCAAGAAATCACATTAGGATTCTCTTTTTAACCTGTTCCTTAAAACACTAGTGCTTAGGAAATCTATTGGAGGCAGAAGCAGTCAAGGGTAGCTTAGGGTTAGGGTTAGGGTTAGGGTACGGCTTAGGGTACGGGTTCGGGTACGGTTTCGGGTACGGGTTCGGGTACGGCGTAGGGTATGGGTTAGGTTTAGGGTTAGGGTTAGTTTGAGGGTTAGGGCTCGGTTTAGGTTACGGGTTAGGATTAGGGTACGTGTTAGGGTTAGGGTAGGGGTTAGGGTTAGGGTACGCGTTAGGGTTAGGGTAGTTATTAAACCTATCCCACTCTCTAGATACCCTTTAGCACGTCAAGGAATATTATTTGGGGGTCCAGCCATGGAGAAGAGTTTAGACACTAGGAGAAGATAAGGAACACACCCATTATCAATAAATCACATTAGGATTCTCTTTTTAACCTGTTCCTTAAAACACTAGTGCTTAGGAAATCTATTGGAGGCAGAAGCAGTCAAGGGTAGCTTAGGGTTAGGGTTTGGGTTAGGGTACGGCTTAGGGTACGGGTTCGGGTACGGGTTCGGGTACGGGTTTGGGTATTGCGTACGATATGGGTTAGGGTTAGGGTTAGGGTTAGTTTGAGGGTTAGGGCTCGGTGTAGGGTACGGGTTAGGATTAGGGTACGTGTTAGGGTTAGGGTAGGGTTTAGGGTTAGGGTACGCGTTAGGGTTAGGGTAGTTATTAAACCTATCCCACTCCCTAGATACCCCTTAGCACGTCAAGGAATATTATTTGGGGGTCCAGCCATGGAGAAGAGTTTAGACAGTAGGAGAAGATAAGGAACACACCCATTATCCTGAAATCACATTAGGATTCTCTTTTTAACCTGTTCCTTAATACACTAGTGCTTAGGAAATCTATTGGAGGCAGAAGCAGTCAAGGGTAGCTTAGGGTTAGGGTTAGGTTTAGGTTTAGGGTTAGGGTTACGGTTAGGGTTAGGGTACGGCTTAGTGTACGGGTTCGGGTACGGGTTCGGGTATGGCGTAGGGTATGGGTTAGGGTTAGGGTTAGGGTTAGTTTGAGGTTTAGGGCTCGGTTTAGGTTACGGGTTAGGATTAGGGTACGTCTTAGGGTTAGGGTAGGGGTTACGGTTAGGGTACGCGTTAGGGTTAGGGTAGTTATTAAACCTATCCCACTCCCTAGATAGCCCTTAGCACGTCAAGGAATATTATTTGGGGGTCCAGCCATGGAGAAGAGTTTAGACACTAGGAGAAGATGAGGAACACACCCATTATCAAGAAATCACATTAGGATTCTCTTTTTAACCTGTTCCTTAAAACACTAGTGCTTAGGAAATCTATTGGAGGCAGAAGCAGTCAAGGGTAGCTTAGGGTTAGGGTTAGGGTTAGGGTTAGGGTTAGCTTTAGGGTACGGTTAGGGTACGGGTTCGGGTACGGGTTCGGGTACGGCGTAGGGTATGGGTTAGGGTTAGGGTTAGGGTTAGTTTGAGGGTTAGGGCTCGGTTTAGGGTACGGGTTAGGATTAGGGTACGTGTTAGGGTTAGGGTACGCGTTAGGGTTAGGGTAGTTATTAAACCTATCCCACTCTCTAGATACCCCTTAGCACGTCAAGGAATATTATTTGGGTGTCCAGCCATGGAGAAGTGTTTAGACACTAGGAGAAGATAGGGAACACACCCATTATCAAGAAATCACATTAGGATTCTCTTTTTAACCTGTTCCTTAAAACACTAGTGCTTAGGAAATCTATTGGAGGCAGAAGCATTCAAGGGTAGCTTAGGGTTAGGGTTAGGTTTAGGGTTAGGGTTAGGGTTAGGGTACGGCTTAGGGTACGGTTTCGGGTACGGGTTCGTGTACGGCGTAGGGTATGGGTTAGGGTTAGGGTTAGTTTGAAGGTTAGGGCTCGGTTTAGGGTACGGGTTAGGATTAGGGTTCGTGTTAGGGTTAGGGTAGGGGTTAGGGTTAGGGTACGCGTTAGGGTTAGGGTAGTTATTAAACCTATCCCACTCTCTAGATACCCTTTAGCACGTCAAGGAATATTATTTGGGGGTCCAGCCATGGAGAAGAGTTTAGACACTAGGAGAAGATAAGGAACACACCCATTATCAAGAAATCACATTAGGATTCTCTTTTTAACCTGTTCCTTAAAACACTAGTGCTTAGGAAATCTATTGGAGGCAGAAGCAGTCAAGGGTAGCTTAGGGTTGGGGTTAGGGTTAGGGTACGGCTTAGGGTACGGGTTCGGGTACGGGTTCGGGTACGGGTTCTGGTACAGCGTAGGGTATGGGTTAGGTTTAGGGTTAGTGTTAGTTTGAGGGTTAGGGCTCGGTTTAGGTTACGGGTTAGGATTAGGGTACGTGTTAGGGTTAGGGTAGGGGTTAGGGTTAGGGTACGCGTTAGGGTTAGGTTAGTTATTAAACCTATCCCACTCTCTAGATACCCCTTAGCACGTCAAGGAATATTATTTGGGGGTCCAGCCATGGAGAAGAGTTTAGACACTAGGAGAAGATGAGGAACACACCCATTATCAAGAAATCACATTAGGATTCTCTTTTTAACCTGTTCCTTAAAACACTAGTGCTTAGGAAATCTATTGGAGGCAGAAGCAGTCAAGGGTAGCTTAGGGTTAGGGTTAGGGTTAGGGTTAGGGTTAGCTTTAGGGTACGGCTTAGGGTACGGGTTCGGGTACGGGTTCGGGTACGGCGTAGGGTATGGGTTAGGGTTAGGTTTAGGGTTTGTTTGATGGTTAGGGCTCGGTTTAGGGTACGGGTTAGGATTAGGGTACGTGTTAGGGTTAGGGTACGCGTTAGGGTTAGGGTAGTTATTAAACCTATCCCACTCTCTAGATACCCCTTAGCACGTCAAGGAATATTATTTGGGTGTCCAGCCATGGAGAAGAGTTTAGACACTAGGAGAAGATAAGGAACACACCCATTATCAAGAAATCACATTAGGATTCTCTTTTTAACCTGTTCCTTAAAATACTAGTGCTTAGGAAATCTATTGGAGGCAGAAGCAGTCAAGGGTAGCTTAGGGTTAGGGTTAGGTTTAGGGTTAGGGTTAGGGTTAGGGTACGGCTTAGGGTACGGTTTCGGGTACGGGTTCGTGTATGGCGTAGGTTATGGGTTAGGGTTAGGGTTAGTTTGAAGGTTAGGGCTCGGTTTAGGGTACGGGTTAGGATTAGGGTACGTGTTAGGGTTAGGGTAGGGGTTAGGGTTAGGGTACGCGTTAGGGTTAGGGTAGTTATTAAACCTATCCCACTCTCTAGATACCCCTTAGCACGTCAAGGAATATTATTTGGGGGTCCAGCCATGGAGAAGAGTTTAGACACTAGGAGAAGATGAGGAACACACCCATTATCAAGAAATCACATTAGGATTCTCTTTTTAACCTGTTCCTTAAAACACTAGTGCTTAGGAAATCTATTGGAGGCAGAAGCAGTCAAGGGTAGCTTAGGGTTAGGGTTAGGTTTAGGGTTAGGGTTAGGGTTAGGGTACGGCTTAGGGTACGGTTTCGGGTACGGGTTCGTGTATGGCGTAGGGTATGGGTTAGGGTTAGGGTTAGTTTGAAGGTTAGGGCTCGGTTTAGGGTACGGGTTAGGATTAGGGTACGTGTTAGGGTTAGGGTAGGGGTTAGGGTTAGGGTACGCGTTAGGGTTAGGGTAGTTATTAAACCTATCCCACTCTCTAGATACCCCTTAGCACGTCAAGGAATATTATTTGGGGGTCCAGCCATGGAGAAGAGTTTAGACACTAGGAGAAGATGAGGAACACACCCATTATCAAGAAATCACATTAGGATTCTCTTTTTAACCTGTTCCTTAAAACACTAGTGCTTAGGAAATCTATTGGAGGCAGAAGCAGTCAAGGGTAGCTTAGGGTTAGGGTTTGGGTTAGGGTACGGCTTAGGGTACGGGTTCGGGTACGGGTTCGGGTACGGGTTTGGGTATGGCATACGATATGGGTTAGGGTTAGGGTTAGGGTTAGTTTGAGGGTTAGGGCTCGGTGTAGGGTACGGGTTAGGATTAGGGTACGTGTTAGGGTTAGGGTAGGGGTTAGGGTTAGGGTACGCGTTAGGGTTAGGGTAGTTATTAAACCTATCCCACTCTCTAGATACCCCTTAGCACGTCAAGGAATATTATTTGGGTGTCCAGCCATGGAGAAGAGTTTAGACACTAGGAGAAGATAAGGAACACACCCATTATCAAGAAATCACATTAGGATTCTCTTTTTAACCTGTTCCTTAAAACACTAGTGCTTAGGAAATCTATTGGAGGCAGAAGCAGTCAAGGGTAGCTTAGGGTTAGGGTTAGGTTTAGGGTTAGGGTTAGGGTTAGGGTACGGCTTAGGGTACGGTTTCGGGTACGGGTTCGTGTACGGCGTAGGGTATGGGTTAGGGTTAGGGTTAGTTTGAAGGTTAGGGCTCGGTTTAGGTTACGGGTTAGGATTAGGGTACGTGTTAGGGTTAGGGTACGGGTTAGGGTTAGGGTACGCGTTAGGGTTAGGGTAGTTATTAAACCTATCCCACTCTCTAGATACCCCTTAGCACGTCAAGGAATATTATTTGGGGGTCCAGCCATGGAGAAGAGTTTAGACACTAGGAGAAGATAAGGAACACACCCATTATCAAGAAATCACATTAGGATTCTCTTTTTAACCTGTTCCTTAAAACACTAGTGCTTAGGAAATCTATTGGAGGCAGAAGCAGTCAAGGGTAGCTTAGGGTTAGGGTTAGGGTTAGGGTACGGCTTAGGGTACGGGTTCGGGTACGGTTTCGGGTACGGGTTCGGGTACGGCGTAGGGTATGGGTTAGGTTTAGGGTTAGGGTTAGTTTGAGGGTTAGGGCTCGGTTTAGGTTACGGGTTAGGATTAGGGTACGTGTTAGGGTTAGGGTAGGGGTTAGGGTTAGGGTACGCGTTAGGGTTAGGGTAGTTATTAAACCTATCCCACTCTCTAGATACCCTTTAGCACGTCAAGGAATATTATTTGGGGGTCCAGCCATGGAGAAGAGTTTAGACACTAGGAGAAGATAAGGAACACACCCATTATCAATAAATCACATTAGGATTCTCTTTTTAACCTGTTCCTTAAAACACTAGTGCTTAGGAAATCTATTGGAGGCAGAAGCAGTCAAGGGTAGCTTAGGGTTAGGGTTTGGGTTAGGGTACGGCTTAGGGTACGGGTTCGGGTACGGGTTCGGGTACGGGTTTGGGTATTGCGTACGATATGGGTTAGGGTTAGGGTTAGGGTTAGTTTGAGGGTTAGGGCTCGGTGTAGGGTACGGGTTAGGATTAGGGTACGTGTTAGGGTTAGGGTAGGGTTTAGGGTTAGGGTACGCGTTAGGGTTAGGGTAGTTATTAAACCTATCCCACTCCCTAGATACCCCTTAGCACGTCAAGGAATATTATTTGGGGGTCCAGCCATGGAGAAGAGTTTAGACAGTAGGAGAAGATAAGGAACACACCCATTATCCTGAAATCACATTAGGATTCTCTTTTTAACCTGTTCCTTAATACACTAGTGCTTAGGAAATCTATTGGAGGCAGAAGCAGTCAAGGGTAGCTTAGGGTTAGGGTTAGGTTTAGGTTTAGGGTTAGGGTTACGGTTAGGGTTAGGGTACGGCTTAGTGTACGGGTTCGGGTACGGGTTCGGGTATGGCGTAGGGTATGGGTTAGGGTTAGGGTTAGGGTTAGTTTGAGGGTTAGGGCTCGGTTTAGGTTACGGGTTAGGATTAGGGTACGTCTTAGGGTTAGGGTTGGGGTTACGGTTAGGGTACGCGTTAGGGTTAGGGTAGTTATTAAACCTATCCCACTCCCTAGATAGCCCTTAGCACGTCAAGGAATATTATTTGGGGGTCCAGCCATGGAGAAGAGTTTAGACACTAGGAGAAGATGAGGAACACACCCATTATCAAGAAATCACATTAGGATTCTCTTTTTAACCTGTTCCTTAAAACACTAGTGCTTAGGAAATCTATTGGAGGCAGAAGCAGTCAAGGGTAGCTTAGGGTTAGGGTTAGGGTTAGGGTTAGGGTTAGCTTTAGGGTACGGTTAGGGTACGGGTTCGTGTACGGGTTCGGGTACGGCGTAGGGTATGGTTTAGGGTTAGGGTTAGGGTTAGTTTGAGGGTTAGGGCTCGGTTTAGGGTACGGGTTAGGATTAGGGTACGTGTTAGGGTTAGGGTACGCGTTAGGGTTAGGGTAGTTATTAAACCTATCCCACTCTCTAGATACCCCTTAGCACGTCAAGGAATATTATTTGGGTGTCCAGCCATGGAGAAGTGTTTAGACACTAGGAGAAGATAGGGAACACACCCATTATCAAGAAATCACATTAGGATTCTCTGTTTAACCTGTTCCTTAAAACACTAGTGCTTAGGAAATCTATTGGAGGCAGAAGCATTCAAGGGTAGCTTAGGGTTAGGGTTAGGTTTAGGGTTAGGGTTAGGGTTAGGGTACGGCTTAGGGTACGGTTTCGGGTACGGGTTCGTGTACGGCGTAGGGTATGGGTTAGGGTTAGGGTTAGTTTGAAGGTTAGGGCTCGGTTTAGGGTACGGGTTAGGATTAGGGTTCGTGTTAGGGTTAGGGTAGGGGTTAGGGTTAGGGTACGCGTTAGGGTTAGGGTAGTTATTAAACCTATCCCACTCTCTAGGTACCCTTTAGCACGTCAAGGAATATTATTTGGGGGTCCAGCCATGGAGAAGAGTTTAGACACTAGGAGAAGATAAGGAACACACCCATTATCAAGAAATCACATTAGGATTCTCTTTTTAACCTGTTCCTTAAAACACTAGTGCTTAGGAAATCTATTGGAGGCAGAAGCAGTCAAGGGTAGCTTAGGGTTAGGGTTAGGGTTAGGGTACGGCTTAGGGTACGGGTTCGGGTACGGGTTCGGGTACGGGTTCTTGTACGGCGTAGGGTATGGGTTAGGTTTAGGGTTAGTGTTAGTTTGAGGGTTAGGGCTCGGTTTAGTTTACGGGTTAGGATTAGGGTACGTGTTAGGGTTAGGTTAGGGGTTAGGGTTAGGGTACGCGTTAGGGTTAGGGTAGTTATTAAACCTATCCCACTCTCTAGATACCCCTTAGCACGTCAAGGAATATTATTTGGGTGTCCAGCCATGGAGAAGAGTTTAGACACTAGGAGAAGATAAGGAACACACCCATTATCAATAAATCACATTAGGATTCTCTTTTTAACCTGTTCCTTAAAACACTAGTGCTTAGGAAATCTATTGGAGGGAGAAGCAGTCAAGGGTAGCTTAGGGTTAGGGTTTGGGTTAGGGTACGGCTTAGGGTACGGGTTCGGGTACGGGTTCGGGTACGGGTTTGGGTATGGCGTACGATATGGGTTAGGGTTAGGGTTAGGGTTAGTTTGAGGGTTAGGGCTCGGTGTAGGGTACGGGTTAGGATTAGGGTACGTGTTAGGGTTAGGGTAGGGTTTAGGGTTAGGGTACGCGTTAGGGTTAGGGTAGTTATTAAACCTATCCCACTCTCTAGATACCCCTTAGCACGTCAAGGAATATTATTTGGGGGTCCAGCCATGGAGAAGAGTTTAGACACTAGGAGAAGATAAGGAACACACCCATTATCAAGAAATCACATTAGGATTCTCTTTTTAACCTGTTCCTTAAAACACTAGTGCTTAGGAAATCTATTGGAGGCAGAAGCAGTCAAGGGTAGCTTAGGGTTAGGGTTAGGGTTAGGGTACGGCTTAGGGTACGGGTTCGGGTACGGGTTCGGGTACGGGTTCGGGTACGGCGTAGGGTATGGGTTAGGTTTAGGGTTAGGGTTAGTTTGAGGGTTAGGGCTCGGTTTAGGTTACGGGTTAGGATTAGGGTACGTGTTAGGGTTAGGGTAGGGGTTAGGGTTAGGGTACGCGTTAGGGTTAGGGTAGTTATTAAACCTATCCCACTCTCTAGATACCCCTTAGCACGTCAAGGAATATTATTTGGGGGTCCAGCCATGGAGAAGAGTTTAGACACTAGGAGAAGATAAGGAACACACCCATTATCAATAAATCACATTAGGATTCTCTTTTGAATCTGTTCCTTAAAACACTAGTGCTTAGGAAATCTATCGGAGGCAGAAGCAGTAAAGGGTAGCTTAGGGTTAGGGTTTGGGTTAGGGTACGGCTTAGGGTACGGGTTCGGGTACGGGTTCGGGTACGGGTTTGGGTATGGCATACGATATGGGTTAGGGTTAGGGTTAGGGTTAGTTTGAGGGTTAGGGCTCGGTGTAGGGTACGGGTTAGGATTAGGGTACATGTTAGGGTTAGGGTAGGGGTTAGGGTTAGGGTACGCGTTAGGGTTAGGGTAGTTATTAAACCTATCCCACTCTCTAGATACCCCTTAGCACGTCAAGGAATATTATTTGGGTGTCCAGCCATGGAGAAGAGTTTAGACACTAGGAGAAGATAAGGAACACACCCATTATCAAGAAATCACATTAGGATTCTCTTTTTAACCTGTTCCTTAAAACACTAGTGCTTAGGAAATCTATTGGAGGCAGAAGCAGTCAAGGGTAGCTTAGGGTTAGGGTTAGGGTTAGGGTTAGGGTTAGGGTACGGCTTAGGGTACGGGTTCGGGTACGGGTTCGTGTATGGCGTAGGGTATGGGTTAGGGTTAGGGTTAGGGTTAGTTTGAAGGTTAGGGCTCGGTTTAGGGTATGGGTTAGGATTAGGGTTCGTGTTAGGGTTAGGGTAGGGGTTAGGGTTAGGGTACGCGTTAGGGTTAGGGTAGTTATTAAACCTATCCCACTCCCTAGATAACCCTTAGCACGTCAAGGAATATTATTTGGGGGTCCAGCCATGGAGAAGAATTTAGACAGTAGGAGAAGATGAGGAACACACCCATTATCAAGAAATCACATTAGGATTCTCTTTTTAACCTGTTCCTTAAAACACTAGAGCTTAGGAAATCTATTGGAGGCAGAAGCAGTCAAGGGTAGCTTAGGGTTAGGGTTAGGGTTAGGGTTAGGGTTAGCTTTAGGGTACGGTTAGGGTACGGGTTCGGGTACGGGTTCGGGTACGGCGTAGGGTATGGGTTAGGGTTAGGGTTAGGGTTAGTTTGAGGGTTAGGGCTCGGTTTAGGGTACGGGTTAGGATTAGGGTACGTGTTAGGGTTAGGGTACGCGTTAGGGTTAGGGTAGTTATTAAACCTATCCCACTCTCTAGATACCCCTTAGCACGTCAAGGAATATTATTTGGGTGTCCAGCCATGGAGAAGTGTTTAGACACTAGGAGAAGATAGGGAACACACCCATTATCAAGAAATCACATTAGGATTCTCTTTTTAACCTGTTCCTTAAAACACTAGTGCTTAGGAAATCTATTGGAGGCAGAAGCATTCAAGGGTAGCTTAGGGTTAGGGTTAGGTTTAGGGTTAGGGTTAGGGTTAGGGTACGGCTTAGGGTACGGTTTCGGGTACGGGTTCGTGTACGGCGTAGGGTATGGGTTAGGGTTAGGGTTAGTTTGAAGGTTAGGGCTCGGTTTAGGGTACGGGTTAGGATTAGGGTTCGTGTTAGGGTTAGGGTAGGGGTTAGGGTTAGGGTACGCGTTAGGGTTAGGGTAGTTATTAAACCTATCCCACTCTCTAGATACCCTTTAGCACGTCAAGGAATATTATTTGGGGGTCCAGCCATGGAGAAGAGTTTAGACACTAGGAGAAGATAAGGAACACACCCATTATCAAGAAATCACATTAGGATTCTCTTTTTAACCTGTTCCTTAAAACACTAGTGCTTAGGAAATCTATTGGAGGCAGAAGCAGTCAAGGGTAGCTTAGGGTTAGGGTTAGGGTTAGGGTACGGCTTAGGGTACGGGTTCGGGTACGGGTTCGGGTACGGGTTCTGGTACAGCGTAGGGTATGGGTTAGGTTTAGGGTTAGTGTTAGTTTGAGGGTTAGGGCTCGGTTTAGGTTACGGGTTAGGATTAGGGTACGTGTTAGGGTTAGGGTAGGGGTTAGGGTTAGGGTACGCGTTAGGGTTAGGTTAGTTATTAAACCTATCCCACTCTCTAGATACCCCTTAGCACGTCAAGGAATATTATTTGGGGGTCCAGCCATGGAGAAGAGTTTAGACACTAGGAGAAGATGAGGAACACACCCATTATCAAGAAATCACATTAGGATTCTCTTTTTAACCTGTTCCTTAAAACACTAGTGCTTAGGAAATCTATTGGAGGCAGAAGCAGTCAAGGGTAGCTTAGGGTTAGGGTTAGGGTTAGGGTTAGGGTTAGCTTTAGGGTACGGCTTAGGGTACGGGTTCGGGTACGGGTTCGGGTACGGCGTAGGGTATGGGTTAGGGTTAGGTTTAGGGTTTGTTTGATGGTTAGGGCTCGGTTTAGGGTACGGGTTAGGATTAGGGTACGTGTTAGGGTTAGGGTACGCGTTAGGGTTAGGGTAGTTATTAAACCTATCCCACTCTCTAGATACCCCTTAGCACGTCAAGGAATATTATTTGGGTGTCCAGCCATGGAGAAGAGTTTAGACACTAGGAGAAGATAAGGAACACACCCATTATCAAGAAATCACATTACGATTCTCTTTTTAACCTGTTCCTTAAAATACTAGTGCTTAGGAAATCTATTGGAGGCAGAAGCAGTCAAGGGTAGCTTAGGGTTAGGGTTAGGTTTAGGGTTAGGGTTAGGGTTAGGGTACGGCTTAGGGTACGGTTTCGGGTACGGGTTCGTGTATGGCGTAGGTTATGGGTTAGGGTTAGGGTTAGTTTGAAGGTTAGGGCTCGGTTTAGGGTACGGGTTAGGATTAGGGTACGTGTTAGGGTTAGGGTAGGGGTTAGGGTTAGGGTACGCGTTAGGGTTAGGGTAGTTATTAAACCTATCCCACTCTCTAGATACCCCTTAGCACGTCAAGGAATATTATTTGGGGGTCCAGCCATGGAGAAGAGTTTAGACACTAGGAGAAGATGAGGAACACACCCATTATCAAGAAATCACATTAGGATTCTCTTTTTAACCTGTTCCTTAAAACACTAGTGCTTAGGAAATCTATTGGAGGCAGAAGCAGTCAAGGGTAGCTTAGGGTTAGGGTTAGGTTTAGGGTTAGGGTTAGGGTTAGGGTACGGCTTAGGGTACGGTTTCGGGTACGGGTTCGTGTATGGCGTAGGGTATGGGTTAGGGTTAGGGTTAGTTTGAACGTTAGGGCTCGGTTTAGGGTACGGGTTAGGATTAGGGTACGTGTTAGGGTTAGGGTAGGGGTTAGGGTTAGGGTACGCGTTAGGGTTAGGGTAGTTATTAAACCTATCCCACTCTCTAGATACCCCTTAGCACGTCAAGGAATATTATTTGGGGGTCCAGCCATGGAGAAGAGTTTAGACACTAGGAGAAGATGAGGAACACACCCATTATCAAGAAATCACATTAGGATTCTCTTTTTAACCTGTTCCTTAAAACACTAGTGCTTAGGAAATCTATTGGAGGCAGAAGCAGTCAAGGGTAGCTTAGGGTTAGGGTTTGGGTTAGGGTACGGCTTAGGGTACGGGTTCGGGTACGGGTTCGGGTACGGGTTTGGGTATGGCATACGATATGGGTTAGGGTTAGGGTTAGGGTTAGTTTGAGGGTTAGGGCTCGGTGTAGGGTACGGGTTAGGATTAGGGTACGTGTTAGGGTTAGGGTAGGGGTTAGGGTTAGGGTACGCGTTAGGGTTAGGGTAGTTATTAAACCTATCCCACTCTCTAGATACCCCTTAGCACGTCAAGGAATATTATTTGGGTGTCCAGCCATGGAGAAGAGTTTAGACACTAGGAGAAGATAAGGAACACACCCATTATCAAGAAATCACATTAGGATTCTCTTTTTAACCTGTTCCTTAAAACACTAGTGCTTAGGAAATCTATTGGAGGCAGAAGCAGTCAAGGGTAGCTTAGGGTTAGGGTTAGGTTTAGGGTTAGGGTTAGGGTTAGGGTACGGCTTAGGGTACGGTTTCGGGTACGGGTTCGTGTACGGCGTAGGGTATGGGTTAGGGTTAGGGTTAGTTTGAAGGTTAGGGCTCGGTTTAGGTTACGGGTTAGGATTAGGGTACGTGTTAGGGTTAGGGTACGGGTTAGGGTTAGGGTACGCGTTAGGGTTAGGGTAGTTATTAAACCTATCCCACTCTCTAGATACCCCTTAGCACGTCAAGGAATATTATTTGGGGGTCCAGCCATGGAGAAGAGTTTAGACACTAGGAGAAGATAAGGAACACACCCATTATCAAGAAATCACATTAGGATTCTCTTTTTAACCTGTTCCTTAAAACACTAGTGCTTAGGAAATCTATTGGAGGCAGAAGCAGTCAAGGGTAGCTTAGGGTTAGGGTTAGGGTTAGGGTACGGCTTAGGGTACGGGTTCGGGTACGGTTTCGGGTACGGGTTCGGGTATGGCGTAGGGTATGGGTTAGGTTTAGGGTTAGGGTTAGTTTGAGGGTTAGGGCTCGGTTTAGGTTACGGGTTAGGATTAGGGTACGTGTTAGGGTTAGGGTAGGGGTTAGGGTTAGGGTACGCGTTAGGGTTAGGGTAGTTATTAAACCTATCCCACTCTCTAGATACCCTTTAGCACGTCAAGGAATATTATTTGGGGGTCCAGCCGTGGAGAAGAGTTTAGACACTAGGAGAAGATAAGGAACACACCCATTATCAATAAATCACATTAGGATTCTCTTTTTAACCTGTTCCTTAAAACACTAGTGCTTAGGAAATCTATTGGAGGCAGAAGCAGTCAAGGGTAGCTTAGGGTTAGGGTTTGGGTTAGGGTACGGCTTAGGGTACGGGTTCGGGTACGGGTTCGGGTACGGGTTTGGGTATTGCGTACGATATGGGTTAGGGTTAGGGTTAGGGTTAGTTTGAGGGTTAGGGCTCGGTGTAGGGTACGGGTTAGGATTAGGGTACGTGTTAGTGTTAGGGTAGGGTTTAGGGTTAGGGTACGCGTTAGGGTTAGGGTAGTTATTAAACCTATCCCACTCCCTAGATACCCCTTAGCACGTCAAGGAATATTATTTGGGGGTCCAGCCATGGAGAAGAGTTTAGACAGTAGGAGAAGATAAGGAACACACCCATTATCCTGAAATCACATTAGGATTCTCTTTTTAACCTGTTCCTTAATACACTAGTGCTTAGGAAATCTATTGGAGGCAGAAGCAGTCAAGGGTAGCTTAGGGTTAGGGTTAGGTTTAGGTTTAGGGTTAGGGTTACGGTTAGGGTTAGGGTACGGCTTAGTGTACGGGTTCGGGTACGGGTTCGGGTATGGCGTAGGGTATGGGTTAGGGTTAGGGTTAGGGTTAGTTTGAGGGTTAGGGCTCGGTTTAGGTTACGGGTTAGGATTAGGGTACGTCTTAGGGTTAGGGTTGGGGTTACGGTTAGGGTACGCGTTAGGGTTAGGGTAGTTATTAAACCTATCCCACTCCCTAGATAGCCCTTAGCACGTCAAGGAATATTATTTGGGGGTCCAGCCATGGAGAAGAGTTTAGACACTAGGAGAAGATGAGGAACACACCCATTATCAAGAAATCACATTAGGATTCTCTTTTTAACCTGTTCCTTAAAACACTAGTGCTTAGGAAATCTATTGGAGGCAGAAGCAGTCAAGGGTAGCTTAGGGTTAGGGTTAGGGTTAGGGTTAGGGTTAGCTTTAGGGTACGGTTAGGGTACGGGTTCGGGTACGGGTTCGGGTACGGCGTAGGGTATGGTTTAGGGTTAGGGTTAGGGTTAGTTTGAGGGTTAGGGCTCGGTTTAGGGTACGGGTTAGGATTAGGGTACGTGTTAGGGTTAGGGTACGCGTTAGGGTTAGGGTAGTTATTAAACCTATCCCACTCTCTAGATACCCCTTAGCACGTCAAGGAATATTATTTGGGTGTCCAGCCATGGAGAAGTGTTTAGACACTAGGAGAAGATAGGGAACACACCCATTATCAAGAAATCACATTAGGATTCTCTGTTTAACCTGTTCCTTAAAACACTAGTGCTTAGGAAATCTATTGGAGGCAGAAGCATTCAAGGGTAGCTTAGGGTTAGGGTTAGGTTTAGGGTTAGGGTTAGGGTTAGGGTACGGCTTAGGGTACGGTTTCGGGTACGGGTTCGTGTACGGCGTAGGGTATGGGTTAGGGTTAGGGTTAGTTTGAAGGTTAGGGCTCGGTTTAGGGTACGGGTTAGGATTAGGGTTCGTGTTAGGGTTAGGGTAGGGGTTAGGGTTAGGGTACGCGTTAGGGTTAGGGTAGTTATTAAACCTATCCCACTCTCTAGGTACCCTTTAGCACGTCAAGGAATATTATTTGGGGGTCCAGCCATGGAGAAGAGTTTAGACACTAGGAGAAGATAAGGAACACACCCATTATCAAGAAATCACATTAGGATTCTCTTTTTAACCTGTTCCTTAAAACACTAGTGCTTAGGAAATCTATTGGAGGCAGAAGCAGTCAAGGGTAGCTTAGGGTTAGGGTTAGGGTTAGGGTACGGCTTAGGGTACGGGTTCGGGTACGGGTTCGGGTACGGGTTCTTGTACGGCGTAGGGTATGGGTTAGGTTTAGGGTTAGTGTTAGTTTGAGGGTTAGGGCTCGGTTTAGTTTACGGGTTAGGATTAGGGTACGTGTTAGGGTTAGGTTAGGGGTTAGGGTTAGGGTACGCGTTAGGGTTAGGGTAGTTATTAAACCTATCCCACTCTCTAGATACCCCTTAGCACGTCAAGGAATATTATTTGGGTGTCCAGCCATGGAGAAGAGTTTAGACACTAGGAGAAGATAAGGAACACACCCATTATCAATAAATCACATTAGGATTCTCTTTTTAACCTGTTCCTTAAAACACTAGTGCTTAGGAAATCTATTGGAGGGAGAAGCAGTCAAGGGTAGCTTAGGGTTAGGGTTTGGGTTAGGGTACGGCTTAGGGTACGGGTTCGGGTACGGGTTCGGGTACGGGTTTGGGTATGGCGTACGATATGGGTTAGGGTTAGGGTTAGGGTTAGTTTGAGGGTTAGGGCTCGGTGTAGGGTACGGGTTAGGATTAGGGTACGTGTTAGGGTTAGGGTAGGGTTTAGGGTTAGGGTACGCGTTAGGGTTAGGGTAGTTATTAAACCTATCCCACTCTCTAGATACCCCTTAGCACGTCAAGGAATATTATTTGGGGGTCCAGCCATGGAGAAGAGTTTAGACACTAGGAGAAGATAAGGAACACACCCATTATCAAGAAATCACATTAGGATTCTCTTTTTAACCTGTTCCTTAAAACACTAGTGCTTAGGAAATCTATTGGAGGCAGAAGCAGTCAAGGGTAGCTTAGGGTTAGGGTTAGGGTTAGGGTACGGCTTAGGGTACGGGTTCGGGTACGGGTTCGGGTACGGGTTCGGGTACGGCGTAGGGTATGGGTTAGGTTTAGGGTTAGGGTTAGTTTGAGGGTTAGGGCTCGGTTTAGGTTACGGGTTAGGATTAGGGTACGTGTTAGGGTTAGGGTAGGGGTTAGGGTTAGGGTACGCGTTAGGGTTAGGGTAGTTATTAAACCTATCCCACTCTCTAGATACCCCTTAGCACGTCAAGGAATATTATTTGGGGGTCCAGCCATGGAGAAGAGTTTAGACACTAGGAGAAGATAAGGAACACACCCATTATCAATAAATCACATTAGGATTCTCTTTTGAATCTGTTCCTTAAAACACTAGTGCTTAGGAAATCTATCGGAGGCAGAAGCAGTAAAGGGTAGCTTAGGGTTAGGGTTTGGGTTAGGGTACGGCTTAGGGTACGGGTTCGGGTACGGGTTCGGGTACGGGTTTGGGTATGGCATACGATATGGGTTAGGGTTAGGGTTAGGGTTAGTTTGAGGGTTAGGGCTCGGTGTAGGGTACGGGTTAGGATTAGGGTACATGTTAGGGTTAGGGTAGGGGTTAGGGTTAGGGTACGCGTTAGGGTTAGGGTAGTTATTAAACCTATCCCACTCTCTAGATACCCCTTAGCACGTCAAGGAATATTATTTGGGTGTCCAGCCATGGAGAAGAGTTTAGACACTAGGAGAAGATAAGGAACACACCCATTATCAAGAAATCACATTAGGATTCTCTTTTTAACCTGTTCCTTAAAACACTAGTGCTTAGGAAATCTATTGGAGGCAGAAGCAGTCAAGGGTAGCTTAGGGTTAGGGTTAGGGTTAGGGTTAGGGTTAGGGTACGGCTTAGGGTACGGGTTCGGGTACGGGTTCGTGTATGGCGTAGGGTATGGGTTAGGGTTAGGGTTAGGGTTAGTTTGAAGGTTAGGGCTCGGTTTAGGGTATGGGTTAGGATTAGGGTTCGTGTTAGGGTTAGGGTAGGGGTTAGGGTTAGGGTACGCGTTAGGGTTAGGGTAGTTATTAAACCTATCCCACTCCCTAGATAACCCTTAGCACGTCAAGGAATATTATTTGGGGGTCCAGCCATGGAGAAGAATTTAGACAGTAGGAGAAGATGAGGAACACACCCATTATCAAGAAATCACATTAGGATTCTCTTTTTAACCTGTTCCTTAAAACACTAGTGCTTAGGAAATCTATTGGAGGCAGAAGCAGTCAAGGGTAGCTTAGGGTTAGGGTTAGGGTTAGGGTTAGGGTTAGGGTTAGGGTTAGTTTGAGGGTTAGGGCTCGGTTTAGGGTACGGGTTAGGATTAGGGTTCGTGTTAGGGTTAGGGTACGCGTTAGGTTTAGGGTAGTTATTAAACCTATCCCACTCTCTAGATACCCCTTAGCACGTCAAGGAATATTATTTGGGTGTCCAGCCATGGAGAAGAGTTTAGACACTAGGAGAAGATAAGGAACACACCCATTATCAAGAAATCACATTAGGATTCTCTTTTTAACCTGTTCCTTAAAACACTAGTGCTTAGGAAATCTATTGGAGGCAGAAGCAGTCAAGGGTAGCTTAGGGTTAGGGTTAGGTGTAGGGTTAGGGTTAGGGTTAGGGTACGGCTTAGGGTACGGTTTCGGGTACGGGTTCGTGTACGGCGTAGGGTATGGGTTAGGGTTAGGGTTAGTTTGAAGGTTAGGGCTCGGTTTAGGGTACGGGTTAGGATTAGGGTACGTGTTAGGGTTAGGGTAGGGGTTAGGGTTAGGGTACGTGTTAGGGTTAGGTTAGTTATTAAACCTATCCCACTCTCTAGATACCCCTTAGCACGTCAAGGAATATTATTGGGGGGTCCAGCCATGGAGAAGAGTTTAGACACTAGGAGAAGATAAGGAACACACCCATTATCAAGAAATCACATTAGGATTCTCTTTTTAACCTGTTCCTTAAAACACTAGTGCTTAGGAAATCTATTGGAGGCAGAAGCAGTCAAGGGTAGCTTAGGGTTAGGGTTCGGGTTAGGGTACGGCTTAGGGTACGGGTTCGGGTACGGGTTCGGGTACGGGTTCGGGTACGGCGTAGGGTATGGGTTAGGTTTAGGGTTAGGGTTAGTTTGAGGGTTAGGGCTCGGTTTAGGTTACGGGTTAGGATTAGGGTACGTGTTAGGGTTAGGGTAGGTGTTAGGGTTAGGGTACGCGTTAGGGTTAGGGTAGTTATTAAACCTATCCCACTCTCTAGATACCCCTTAGCACGTCAAGGAATATTATTTGGGGGTCCAGCCATGGAGAAGAGTTTAGACACTCGGAGAAGATAAGGAACACACCCATTATCAATAAATCACGTTAGGATTCTCTTTTTAACCTGTTCCTTAAAACACTAGTGCTTAGGAAATCTATTGGAGGCAGAAGCAGTCAAGGGTAGCTTAGGGTTAGGGTTTGGGTTAGGGTACGGCTTAGGGTACGGGTTCGGGTACGGGTTCGGGTACGGGTTTGGTTATGGCGTACGATATGGGTTAGGGTTAGGGTTAGGGTTAGTTTGAGGGTTAGGGCTCGGTGTAGGGTACGGGTTAGGATTAGGGTACGTGTTAGGGTTAGGGTAGGGGTTAGGGTTAGGGTACGCGTTAGGGTTAGGGTAGTTATTAAACCTATCCCACTCTCTAGATACCCCTTAGCACGTCAAGGAATATTATTTGGGTGTCCAGCCATGGAGAAGAGTTTAGACACTAGGAGAAGATAAGGAACACACCCATTATCAAGAAATCACATTAGGATTCTCTTTTTAACCTGTTCCTTAAAACACTAGTGCTTAGGAAATCTATTGGAGGCAGAAGCAGTCAAGGGTAGCTTAGGGTTAGGGTTAGGGTTAGGGTTAGGGTTAGGGTACGGCTTAGGGTACGGGTTCGGGTACGGGTTCGAGTACGGC